>NC_036850.1:19816557-19827074 GCF_002910315.2 Salvelinus sp. IW2-2015
CTTAAGGTGCATGGGGTATCATATTTGGCTTCAAATCTATGAGACCTTTTGTTTTGACTTGATCCAAATGGGACCTTGGGAAAACAGAAAGCCCATAATGCATAAGATGATGGAACACGTCTAGTATTTCTGTCACCTCCGCAAATCGTGACATGGAGCCATCGAAAGCACGGATGCCAGTTTGCCCCCCGCATTGTTCCATGTCCACACTGAGGTGAAGGGACGGGGGATCCGGTTGTTGCCTGGGGGGGCGGGGGGCTATAAGGGGTGGTGAGGCTTTACATGAAAAGAGACAGTGGTCAACATTGATGGCGTTAGTCAGCATTTTATTATCTCCCTCAAAAACTGTATAATCTACAAAAACTGCATAATCTGTATAATCTACACTGCCTCTGCTGTTCAAGGCTGCCGCTGGGTATTATTTCTGGCAATGGGACTGGTGGGCACTTTTCCTGTAACTCCCTAGGTGGAAATGTGAGGTGAGGAAATGCCAAGGGAGGAAATGGCATGTCCACTTTGAATCTCCTCCTGCAAACAGAGCTTAGCCTGTCTGGTGCTCTCAGACCTGTAGCCCCCAGCAGGCCTGCTGTGCACCTCTCTCACACTCACACACACCACGTCCTCGTCCCCGTCCCTCTCTGGCTCAGTGACGGCCCATCAGCGGGGCAAGTAGGGCTCTCCGTTTGCCCGCACTTAAACAAACCTGGATTTATATCTGACATTTAAATGTTGGAAGGTAGCACCAACCTAAAGTATGCTAGTGCTGACCATGCAAACCAGAAACAGTAAGCTACCTTTGAAATGGTTTACCTCTTTCCCAAACTGAAGAATATGACTGATTTTATCAGCATTCTTTCAGTTAGTCTGACGGAGATGGATCGGCTTTGGGCTTGACCGTTACCTACACCCCTCTCCTTGAAGTAAAGCTGACCAAAATGACCTAAGGAAACCCAAATGTACACACAGACCCAAATCAGGCCAAATGTATGTAAATATGTGAATATCAGTTTGCGGTTTATGTGGTTAGTTGCATTCGCACACAGTCTGACAGAAAGGGAGGGACAAGGGATTCTGTGACAAAACCATGATCAAAATTAATAAAAAAATACACATTTAAAATTTAAATACTGGAAAACAAGAAAGTATAATAACACCTGAACAGAAAAAGCTATATTGACACTCAATAGCAGGTGTGTTAGCGGACGCATCTCAATATCTGTACAAACAGCATTACCTGTATTAACTGAATAAGTGCAGGGATTGGTTCAAATCTATTCAGCTTTTTTTTGTTATTTTTGTTGTGTTTTAGTTTATAGCTACTGTATAACCAGCACATTGTTTCCAACAAGCAACCAATTCATTTGTCTCGTTAAGGATACGTCTGATTCTTGATTTCCTGCTTCTTATCTCAAGCTTTGACTACCTGACTGACTGACTGTTGTTCATCTCTGATGTCCACTGGTCTCTCCCATCAGAGACACAAAATAAAGAAGTTCACTGTCCAGATTTGTTAGTCTCTTTTCTCCTCTTCAGCAATTTGCTATGGCTTTTATGGCTTTTATCATCATTATTATTTTAGATTATCAATATTTCTGTTATAGTAGCACAGACTGGCCCCCCTCTCTGCTTTGGCTTGGTTTGGACGTGGTGGGGTTCCCAGAGGCCCCTGTCCTGCTGCTGTTGAGGCATCATGTTGCCCAGGAGATGGCTGCACTGTGCTCCTTGGCCTTCATACGCAAGGCGGCGATGCTGGAGGACTTGCGGTCCGGGTCCATGCTGTTCAGATCGTACCCGTTGATTCCTGACCCCATGCCAGGACCCCCAAACAGGCTGCCCATGTGTGTCTGTCCCATGTGACCCCCAGGGTTCGGGACGCCCAGGAAGTCAGATACGCCGCTGCCGGAGTGAGGGTGAGGGGTCATACAGGATGTGACTGAGTCACAGGGCACTACGCAGCCTGGTACAGGAGATGCTCCACTGCCGCCACCAATCCATGATGGGTTCTGTATCTGAAACGCAGAGAGAGGACAGGGTCACTTTAAATACCAAAAACTATTTGGGTGAGTCAGTGCTTAGTTTTTTCAGACACCCTCTGTGGACTGAATATGATTATTGCAGAATGAAGTATGTGGTGTGTGTTTGACATCCTGTTTACAAACAAAAGAACCAACCGAGGATACTAATGCAATACAGCACAAGTTGTACAATTATTTATTGTCATGTTTTGCTTCCTCGGTGAAGTTCATCAGTCTACAACGCTCACCACCCAAAAAATGGTTATCTTGTGCACCAGCTTCCACTTGTCTCTTCCTTGGTATTTCGCCCGACACGCTCAATGGCCTAAAGACGAGGTAGACCTTTTATGGTAAAACGCTTTACAAATAGGCTATGAAGATCAAGAAGCCTACGATACCCACCATAGTCTGTCAAATCTACTTGAATAATTCATTAACCTATCAACTCTGTGGAGCAACGTTCACATTATGGTCTACTTATCCATAGCCTGATATTTGAACGTTGAAAACTCTATTGGAGTGTTGCTGCAGGTCGGTACATAAGTTGAAGGGAAAGACATTTCCCTCCTACCTCAGTCCTTCAACACCTTAACTGGCTGTCTTAGTAATCTCCATGCTTCCTGTCACCCTCCTCCACAGACAGAGAGAGAGCGGCGGGGGTCAGGGAGCTGATAGGGATGTGGGTGTGGGGGTGTTTGAGATGGGGGGCCGGGGTAGTGGTGCTGGAGGCTTGCATGGAGTGGCCAGATGTGCACAGAGCTGCATTCCACAGTATCACACACACACACACACACACACCTGCCCTCTGACCCTCTGTGCAGATGAATAATACATGGGGGGTTCTCTGGGTCTATGTGAGGGTGTGTCTGGCCTGTCACTGGAGCCAGCCTGACCTCACTCTCTGGGGGGCAGACAGAGAGAGGAGAGAACAAGAAGGGGAGCTGCCTCATCTGGGCCTGCTGATCTGTCAATGCATCACAGAGAAAGGCCTCCCCCTCAACTTGAACTGCTCTCTCAAATCCTTTGTCTGTAACATCCAGAAGATGTAAGTAACCCCACTCTCTGCTCCTCCAAGACCTACCTCACCTCTCCACCATGACAGTTGATGGCTGGTGAGCGTTCTGGCACAAATGGTTGCTGCGTTTCACATTGGTGGTGGTTGAGGAGAGTTTCCTCCTTACTATGTAAGCATTTTTAAAATTTTAATTTATTATCATTATTACTTTTTATTAAATTTTTTCTACCCAATTTCGTGGTATCCAATTGGTAGTTAGTCTTGTCTCATCGCTGCAACTCCCGTACGGACTCGGAAGAGGTGAAGGTCGAGAGCCGTGCGTCCTCCAAAACACGATCCAACCAAGCCGCACTACTTCTTGACACAATGCCCACTTAACCTGGAAGCCAGCCGCACCAAGGTCTCGGAGGAAACACCGTACACCTGGCAACCGTGTCAGCGTGCACTGTGCCTGGCCCACCCCAGGAGTTGCTAGTGCATCATCGGACAAGGACATCCCTGCTGGCCAAACCCTCCCCTAACCCGGACAACGCTGGACCAATTGTGCGCAGCCTAATGGGTCTCCCGGTCGCGGCCCGGCTGCGACAGAGCCTGGACTCGAACCCAGAATCTCTAGTGGCCCAGCTAACACTGCGATGCACTGTCTTAGACCACTGCACCACTCGGGAGGCCCAAGCATTTTATTTGAGCATTTGAAAAAACGCTATATACAGTAAATAAATTCAAATATTGTATTATTAATTATTATTACCTGTGCATAGTTCTCAGGTCTGGCTCTGTCTCTTATACACATCTAGATGTGTATAAGAGACAGATTATTACCTGTGCATAGTTCTCAGGTCTGGCTAGAAGAGGCAGCTCGTACGCTGTGGAGAAGTGTGTCCTAACCTGCTGCATCTGACCAAAGCGCTCCCTCTTCCTCCATTTGGCTCGGCGATTCTGGAACCACACCTGCTGGGCAAAGTGAAATTCTTGGAGGCTGTGCGTATCTCTCCATTCTTTCCAGTCTGACTGCATGTCTGAATACAGCGGGTCTTTGACGGCTGTTATCCACTGGCAGCTTGCTGCAATCCATCAAGAACATATGATGCGTAGTATTGTACTGTCAATTCTTGCAGACAGATGGTACCATGTTTATACTTATTTCTTCTTTTTTTACAGCTAGTCACTTTTTATTGATGGCCTCCTCCATCTCTCCCTCCATTCCTAATTATATAGACATCAGTAAAAAACAGAACAAACACAGAACCCAATAATCTTCCATTATTATTACGGTCCGGATGTTATTGCATAGCTGCAAGGACCATTGTGAAAACTGCTACTCTTTATTATCTTGGAGTTGGAAGTTGCCCATCCCTAAAAACATCCCAGTCTTTAAATGTAAGAGACTTTACCGTGAGAATAGGAATCTTCTGCAGTAAGTATGGATTCCGTACACACAACAGCATAGAAAGATGTCAAATATTGAGCGCTGACTCGTGACTCAATGTGTTTTATGTTTGTTTAAAGGTCCAATGAGGCCCTTTTAATCGAATACTTACATTATTTCAGCGGTACAGTAAAGTACCTTACTGTGATTTCGATTAAATGGTCAAAAATAAAGCAAACATTACTTTCTTCTAGCCATACAGGCTATTTTCTCAAAGCAAGAATTTTGCTATGACCTCGTTCTGTGCGCTAGTCTGCGCTCTGAGTGGGGAGGGGAGTACACTCGAACACCTCAGCTGTCTATTGTGCAGCAAGCAAGGCTTTGTAACTCTCTTTCTTATGGTCTATTAACTATACTTGGTACGCCTGGTGTCTGACATACAGTAGGGCCAAAACTCCATCCCACACAACAGGCTGACATTTCATTGCAATCTTTTTCAAACAGCTCTTATCACTAACAGGCATTTCATCATTTTCACGTATGCTTCACCACGGATTATTACAACTCATAGTGGTGGAATATATAAACCAGGAAAATCACATTTTGGGAACTGCACTGGACCTTTAAAGGAATTCGGTGGGAACAATTGAATACTCGTGATCAATCTGAAGCTGCACTAATTATCATTAGAACCATTTGTATGCTTGATGGCAGTTTTTCTTGTGTGTGTGTGTGTGTGTGCTGTGTGGTTGCTGTTGTGTGTGTGTGGTGTGCTGTGTCGTGTGTTGTGTGTGTGGTGTGTGTCTGCTCGTTGTTGTGTCTTGTCGTGTGTGGTGTGTGTTGTGTGTGTGTGCGCTGTGTGTGGTGTGTGTGTGTGTGTGTGTGTGTGTGGTGTGTTTCTTAAATAAGTACATGTGATGAACAACAGTTTTGCTCTCTCATAGTGCTTGTAAAATAATTTCTAGAAGTATTATGTAAGTGCCATATACACTTTACTGTCTAATAGTAACTCACACGAAAAATATATATTGAGAACTATGAAAACCAAGTCAAGAGTATAACATCATTAATTAAAAAGCCGTACAATAATAGCTTAAAGCCACAAAAACCTTTCAAGATAAATAACTTCGGAACTCAACAAACAAGAACAAGTTCACCCACCCTTCAGAAGGATCACTCAAAAGCCAACCCGACACAGTATCTCACAAAGATAAGCAATTACTTTAACATCAAAGTTAGTAAACATTTCAATGGTCTTTGTCACAATGTTCGTAAACAGCTCCATTTCATTAACTTTTTTTTTTTACATGGCACACACACAACACATTCAGTTTTAATATTATAATAAGTCTTTACTTACTTCTTTTCATTGCTCTGCTTCAGTAGTTTATGAAATGTTAGGCGGTGGTGTGAAGTGACATCATCACGAGAGGGACAGACTGGGACCCTCGCCCCTGCAGGTAAACAGGTTGAGCTGATATAACAGCCGGTTTCGCAATCACAACTCATAAAGTTCTGCATATGCTGAATGCAGGTTAAGGCCCTAAAGCAAGCTGGTGCCTCGATTAGGGTTAGAATGAGAAAGAGAATATTTACAATATTAAACCTGTGATTCATCCAGAAGGCTTCATATGGGCTTGTAGCGTTTTCTGCAGTCTTTAACACTTGAGCTTCTTCCGGTTTTCTTGTCCTTCTCCAATTCAATAGAGAACTTGCAGATAACAGAACATGTTCTCATAAATAAAGAATTTCCAAAGGAGTTCTCAAACCCCAACATGGTACGAAAAAGGTAACAAATCACTTGGTGTTAGATGAGAGCCCTGAGAGCCCTTCATTTTGTGTGTTTGAGCTCTGAGAAGCACCCACCCAGCCCCCTCACCGGCTCCGCTTCTCTCTCCCTCTCTCTACCTCTCTCTTCAGCGCGGCTCTCTCATCGCTGTCCCCCTCTCGCCCGTTCTTATTGTCTCGCGTGCCTCCCTCTGGTGCCTCTCCTCTCCCCGTCAGTTCCATTTCTCTTCAGCTCCGTCCCGTCCTCTCCCCGCCCCACTTTTCTCCCATCTCGCTTTTCCTGTTTTCCCTCCATCGCCTCCCTGCCTCCAATGGTCTCTCTGCGCTCTTCTCTCGCCCTCCTTGTCTCTCTTCTTCTCTATCTTCTGTTCTCCCTCTCTCTCTCCGCTCTCCGCCTGAGTCTCTCCGACCCTGGCCTTTCCGGGCTCGGGTGCTCTCTCCGTCGCGCTCTTCGCTCTCGCCTCTTCTCTCATCTCTCCTCTTCATCTTGACTCCCCTCGCTCTTCTCTCTTCCGTCCTATCTTCTTTCTCCGCGTCTCCATTCCCCTCTCTCTCTCTCTCGTCTTTCTCTTCTCTCTCTCCCTCAATCCCTCTCCACACGTCTAGTGCGAGCGGGGTCGTCTCGTACGTCGCTCTTTGCTCTTCCTCTCTCCTCCTTCCGCTCTTCCCTCTCTCTTCTCCTCTTCTCTCTATCTCTTCTCTCTCTGTGTGTGTGTGGTCTGAGGTATAGCTATTTTCTCTAACAAGCTATGAGGGCTGGTACAGCTGGGCCCCTTTCAGCCTTATTCCACTGGCCTTAAACATCTCTAAGTTAAAAAAAAGATAAAGAACAAGATGCTCATCAGTCAAAGACCGGACTTTTCTGCTCTTTACTTGAGAAAAGGAGTCTTCACTCAGAAAAGGGAGCTCTGGCATCTAAGTGGACAATTGTTAACCTAATCCACAAGAATTTGTGCTGCTTAAAAAGTAATAAATTGTGGAGCTTTTTGTTGATTGGAAATTCTCCACTGAGAATTTCAGTTTGTGGTTGTCATATAGATTCCAAACAAATACTTCTTGATAAGGTAGTGTTTTTTTCAGTAATATGGTAACTTAGTACTTATGCTCATCTTAGTCCACCACTTTAAGCGGGATCCAGAACAAGAGAGTTGTAACTTGCCTGACTTTAACGTTAGCCAGAGAAAATGTTGTTTTTTTTCTGTCTACTGTTAAAGGGGGAAGTCAGAGTTGAGCTTGGTCATTTATGACATCGCCAGAATACATTCTGAAGGTCACAGCAAGGGTTTCATAACATACATTCTTCAGACTACCTTGCTGTCACAGTAAAGGCTCTGAGCTGGCTGGATATGGAAAATAATTTTTATTTAAAAAGGCAGTAGTTAAGAAACCGCATTAATTTTACAATGACAGCCTACGGGAAACGTGGCTTAACTTGCCTGGTTAGGGCAAGAAACACACAACAGTGTTTACACCCTTGTCAGCTCAGGGATCGAGTCAGATCCTTCAGGGTTACCTTTGCCCAAACTCTAAGCGGGCTGCAACCGCGCCTCGAAAGGACCAAATACAGACCTTAGTGTAATATAAAACAGGACAGCACCCTCAATAAGCATAATAAAAAATTATAATATGATATTAGATTGTTGTGCTCATAGCTGGGTAACTATAAAGTAGAAAATACTTAGTCATTGTGTACACCCATTGTGTACTATTTGCAGGTCCATTTGGGCTTGCTATAGTATGGAAACAGCAAGTGGCAGACGATCAATCCTCAAAGCCGGTCTCTGAATTCAAGTAGCTGTTATCCATGCGCTCCCTCTCCCAGGACAGCTTCCCGGCAGTTTGCTTTTGTGTCTTTCTCTCTGTGCTGGAACATAACTAAAGCCTCATAGTAAGTCTCTAAGCTACTTTAGCGTGTCAACGTCTTTACCAATACTTGTACTACCCAGTGGCACAACACAAACACTTAGCTTACGAACAGACCCTGTCTAGTAGGAGAAGTCGGACAGAAAGCACGAACAACCGTATCTGTTGGTAGATAGATACTTATGTCCGAACATATAACAACTCTACTGTGGATCACTGTCAAAAGACACAAAGGGAGAAGGTGCATGTGACAAAAGGAGTGAGTCCATCCAACTATCATACGACATCTTTCAATCTTTCTCCACATTTTAGCATTGTAGTTGAAGAAGAGGTTCATGGCAATAGAAGCTAGTGAGTATTTGGTTGTATGAGACTGTTGAAAAAAGACATGAAGCAGAGAGAGAAGGAAAGAGACAGATGAAGCAAGTGAGAGGAGATGAGGTGAGGAGGGAAGTAGCTGTCCTTCTCTCTTGTTGTTGTGGCTCTTCTGGGCTGGAGGGAGCATCGGAAGCCAGGGGTTTAGGGTCAGGAAATTAAAAAACATAAATGAAAACAAGCTCTGGTTTGAACATTCTCCCCATGTCATTTTTCAATTTCCCAAATTCCTACTCAGTTATAGGGAGGAGGAAAGTGGTGAGTGAGTGAAAGAAATAAATAAATGAAGAGGAGGGAGAAGAATCATGTCAGGGGTGCAGAAAGAAAAAAGGGGATAATTGGCTAGTTTATTGTGCTCTCTCACAAAAAATGCTGTGATACCATATACTGCTATATATTTCCTGTATCAGTGTAATCAGTGAGTAAAGCTTTCTAAACAGACGATGTGAAGCTGAGGGACAGTGCTCTCAGCTCTGGTGCCTTGACATGAAGTGCAATCAGAGTCAGGCTGATATTCAGGTTACCCAGCTCTGAGATAGGTCTATGACGTGGTGTGGGGGAGGGCGCCAGGCGTAAGCCCATCTGAGACTGACTCTATTCAGATCCTTTTCCCAGCTTTGATGGATTTAAACAAATAATGCTTTCAATAAACAACGTTTTAGGCTCAGATGTCAAAGGTAATTAGCACACTTTTGTCATGAGAAAATTGCCCTTTCTGTCAGAAGACAAAGAAAGGGAGGGAAGGGTCTGTGAACGTTGTTTTGAGTTTCAATGAAAACTCCTCTCCACATTGCTGTATTAGAGGCCTAGAGATCCTTTTCTGCTCCTCCTCTCCTTGATGATGCCCACCCGTCCAGGAATCAAACAACGATTTTATTTTCACCTTCTTTTTAATATTACCTCTGAAGTGTGTGTGTGTGTGTGTGTGTGTGTGTGTGGTGTGGGTTTTTTTTTTTTTTTGTCGTTGGTGTGTGTGTGTGTGTGTGTGTGTGTGCTGCGCATGTGTAGTGTATGTTTGTTGTATCTTGGTTGACAGGAGATGGTGATTGTATGGCAGTGGCTGGAGTAAACCACAACTGATTGACCAAAAGGCTCATCCTCAGAACCAAGTTCAAACTCTGTCAAGATTGCAAAACATAGGGGGCTCCCCCTTGAATAGGCCTCCACCTTACGAATCAATAATAGAGGGAGTTAATCTGAGAGTCAGATGGATCACAGGGAAAGTGAATTTCTGGCTGCATTTGAGACTATTAAGCTTAAGTAATGTTTGCTTTATCTACAGAGCAGCACTATTTCACTTTTTTCCACTAAGATTTTCGGACATTATGTTGTGCAGATAAACAAGTCGCTTTGGCTGTATCCTCAGAACCGCTTTTCCATACAGAAAATAATAGTGTTATTTGTTCTATCAGAAAGGCATTCTCCTGAGATGTGGTGGAAAGTTTAACTTCAGGTTACTGGGTCCAGTACTACTCTCGCCGCCCCCCACTGACTCCCCCACTCCCCCATCTCCCCTCCACATTCGCCCTCCATCCGAACCTCCTGCTGCTGATGGCCTGATAGGAGGGGAACTCAGAGGGAGCTTCACAAGCCTGGTCACCCCAGATGTCAAACTCCAGCCAGGTCTCTGCTTTCTCTTGAGAGAGGGAAGACTGTAAAAAATATACCAATGCCACGGCCCAGGGCGTGAGGCGGAAGAGTTCCCCTTCTCTGATTCCCCTGCCAGGCAACCATTGGAGGGTTTCCTGGCTTTACTCAGGTGCCTGGACGAAATGCTGCTGGTACAGTATTGCCACAGTTCCATGCCTCAATCTGCACTGAGCCCCAGCTTGAGAGACACAGGCAGCTTTTCCGTCCCTTACAGCAAGACACGTGAAAGCCCACAATTATATCAACACAAGTTTGTGTCAAGTTAGTGTGCTTGTATATTATACTATATTAGACCGACACATATTTTTATGTTCTATTGGATGTTCAGCGGAAAAACATGTATGATGACTATATTCTTCTTTACAATTTTGACGCTATGCTCAATGTTTTACTATATGTATCTAGGGATCCTTATGTGCATGGACTCAGTCTTGACCTTTGC
>NC_036850.1:19827099-19834428 GCF_002910315.2 Salvelinus sp. IW2-2015
GCCTGTGTGCATGGCTTATTTTTTACAGTCTCCCTCTCTCAGAGAAAGCAGAGACCTGGCTGGAGTTTGACATCTGGGGGAGTTGACAGGCCTTGTGAAGGCCTCCTCTGAGTTCCCCTCCTATCAGCGCCATCAGCAGCAGGAGGTTGGGATGGAGGGCGAGATGTGGAGGGGAGATGGGGGAGTGGGGGAGTCAGTGGGGGCCTGGGCGGAGATAGTACTGGACCCAGTAAGCCTGAAGGTTTAAACTTTCCACCACATCTCAGGAGAATGCCTTTCTGATAGATACAAATAACACTATTATTTTCTGTATGGAAAAAGGGTTCTGAGGATCACAGCCAAAGCGACTGTTTTATCTGCACAGACATTAATGTGCCGAAACTCTTAGTGGAAAAAAGTGAAAGTATGTGCTGCTCTGTAGATAAAGCAAACTATTATTAAGCTTATAGTCTCAAAAGCAGCCAGAAATTCATTTTCCTGTGATCCCTCTGCCTCTCAGATTTAACTCCATCTATTTATTGATTCGTGAAGTGGAGGCCTATTTAAAGGGGGAGCCTCCTTTATTTTGCAATCTTGACAGAGTTTGAACTTGGTTCTGAGGATGAGCCTTTGGTCAATCAGTTTGTGGTTTACACAGCCACTGCCATACAATTTCCCTTCTCTGTCAACCAAGTACACACATACACATACACATGCGTACGCACACACACACACACACACACACACACTTTCAGAGGTATACTGTATTTAAAAAGAAGGTGAAGTAATACATTTGTTGGTCTGATTCCCTGGGCGGGTGGGCAATCAGAGAGGAGAGGAGAGCAGAAAGGAAGGATCTCTAGGCCTCTAATACAGACAATGTGGAGAGGAGGTTTTCACTTGAGTACTCAAAACAAAACGTTCACAGACCCTTCCCTCCCTTTCTTTGTCTTCTGACAGGAACAGGGCAATTTTCTCATGACAAAAGTGTGCTGTAATTACCTTTGACATCTGAGCCTAAAACGGTTGTTTATTGAAAGCATTATTGTGTTTAAATTTCCATCAAAGCTGGTGAAAGTGATCTGAATAGAGTCAGTCTCAGATGGGCTTAGGCCTGGCGCCCTCCCCCACACAACGTCATAGGACCTATCTCAGAGCTGGGTAACCTGATATCAGCCTGACTCTGATTGCACTTCATGTCAAGGCACAGAGCTGAGAGCACTGTCCCTCAGCTTCACATCGTCTGTTTAGAAAGCTTTACTCACTGATTACACTGATACAGGAAATATATGAGCAGTATATGGTATCACAGCATTTTTGTGAGAGAGCACAATAACTAGCCAATTATTCCCCTTTTTTCTTTCTGCACCCCTGACATGATTTCTCTCTCTCCTTGGTCATTTATTTATTTCTTTCACTCACTCACTCACACTCTTCCTCCCTTTATAAATCTGAGTAGGGAATTTGGGAAATTGAAAAGTGACATGGGAGAATGTTCAAACCAGAGCTTGTTTTCATTTTATGTTTAATTTCCTGACACCTAAACCCCTGGCTTTCCGATGCTCCCCCTCCAGCCCAGAAGAGCCACACAGACAAGAGAGAAGGACAGCTACGCTCCCTCACCTCTCCTCTCACTGCTGTCATCTGTCTCTTTCCTTCTCTCTCTGGCTTCATGTCTTTCTTTCAACAGTCTCATACAACCCAAATACTCACTAGCTTCTATTGCCCATGAATCCCCTCTTCAACTACAATGCTAAATTATGTGGAGAAGAGATTGCAAAGAGTACAGTATGATAGTTGGATGGACTCACTCCTTGGTTCACATGCACCTTCTCCCTTTGTGTCTTTTGACAGTGATCCACCAGTAGAGTTGTTGATCATGTTCGGACAGTAGGTATCTATCTACCAACAGATACGGTTTGTTCGTGCTTTCTGTCCGACTTCTTCCTAGACAGGGTCTGTTCCGTAGAGCTAAGTGTTTGTGTTGTGCTCACTGGGTAGTGACAGTAATTGGTAAAGACGTTGACAGCTAAAGTAGCTTAGAGACTTACTATGAGGCTTTAGTTATGTTCCAGCACAGAGAGAAAGAACACAGAAATGCCAAACTGTCCTGGCAGGGAGGCTGCATGGGGATACAGCTACTTTGAATTCAGAGACCGGCTTTGAGGATTGATCGTCTGCCACTGCTGTTTCCATACTATAGCAAGGCCCAAATGGACCTGCAAATAGTACACAATGGTGGTACCCAATGACTAAGTATTTCTAATTTGTATAGTTACCCAGCTATGAGCACAACATCTAATATCATATTTATATTATTTGTTATTATGCTTATTGATGGGTGGCTGTCCTGTTTTATCTTAACTAAGGTCTGTAGTTTGGTCCTTAACTCATATTGGCATTTCATGTTGCATTATATACTCCCCATGTCAAACAACGTCCAGCAGCCTCAGAGCTGTGGACTGACAGCAAGGTAGTCTGAGAGACGTGATGTTATTGAAACCCTTGACCTTTGACCTGTAGATGTATCTGGAGTGCAGATGACTCAGAGCTCAACCGACTTCCTCCCTTTGAAACCAGTAGACAGAAAAAACAAACATTTCTCTGGCTAACGTTTATAGTCAGGCAAGTTTACAAGCTCCTCTTGTTCTGTCCTATTAAGTGGACTAAAGAGAGAGTATTTCAGTTACAATCTGAAAAACACTGCCTTAATTAATTTGGAAATCTATTGACAACCACAAAAGTGAAATCTCAGTGGAATTCCAATCGACAAAAACCCACAGTACTATGAGCTTTTCAGCAGGACAAATTCTTGTGGATTTAGTTGAACAGTTTGTCCACTTTAGATGCAGAATTCATGAGGTGTGAAGCTCCTTTTTTCTGAGTAAAGAGCGGAAATTCCGGTTCTTTGACTGACAAGGCATCTTGTGTCTTTTATCTTTTAACTTGAATGGTTTAAGAGGGTCAGTGGGAGAGCTTAGGCTGTAAAGGGCCCAGCTGAACTACCTCTATTTCTCTCTCTATATATATATATATATATGAGAGCAACAAGGGCAAGAAGAGGCGTAACCGCGCCACCTTCACCAGCTACCAACTGGAGGAGCTGGAGAAGGTCTTCCAGAAGACCCACTACCCAGANAAGCGACTGTTTTATCTGCACAGACATTAATGTGCCGAAACTCTTAGTGGAAAAAAGTGAAAGTATGTGCTGCTCTGTAGATAAAGCAAACTATTCTTAAGCTTATAGTCTCAAATGCAGCCAGAAATTCCTTTCCCTGTGATCCATCTGACTCTCAGATTAACTCCATCTATTTATTGATTCGTGAAGTGGAGGCCTATTCAAAGGGGGAGCCCCCTATGTTTTGCAATCTTGATTTGTCACAGAGTTTGAACTTGGTTCTGAGGATGAGCCTTTGGTCAATCAGTTTGTGGTTTACACAGCCACTGCCATACAATTTCCCTTCTCTGTCAACCAAGTACACACATACACATACACATGCGTACGCACACACACACACACACACACACACACTTTCAGAGGTATACTGTATTTAAAAAGAAGGTGAAGTAATACATTTGTTGGTCTGATTCCCTGGGCGGGTGGGCAATCAGAGAGGAGAGGAGAGCAGAAAGGAAGGATCTCTAGGCCTCTAATACAGACAATGTGGAGAGGAGGTTTTCACTTGAGTACTCAAAACAAAACGTTCACAGACCCTTCCCTCCCTTTCTTTGTCTTCTGACAGGAACAGGGCAATTTTCTCATGACAAAAGTGTGCTGTAATTACCTTTGACATCTGAGCCTAAAACGGTTGTTTATTGAAAGCATTATTGTGTTTAAATTTCCATCAAAGCTGGTGAAAGTGATCTGAATAGAGTCAGTCTCAGATGGGCTTAGGCCTGGCGCCCTCCCCCACACAACGTCATAGGACCTATCTCAGAGCTGGGTAACCTGATATCAGCCTGACTCTGATTGCACTTCATGTCAAGGCACAGAGCTGAGAGCACTGTCCCTCAGCTTCACATCGTCTGTTTAGAAAGCTTTACTCACTGATTACACTGATACAGGAAATATATGAGCAGTATATGGTATCACAGCATTTTTGTGAGAGAGCACAATAACTAGCCAATTATTCCCCTTTTTTCTTTCTGCACCCCTGACATGATTTCTCTCTCTCCTTGGTCATTTATTTATTTCTTTCACTCACTCACTCACACTCTTCCTCCCTTTATAAATCTGAGTAGGGAATTTGGGAAATTGAAAAGTGACATGGGAGAATGTTCAAACCAGAGCTTGTTTTCATTTTATGTTTAATTTCCTGACACCTAAACCCCTGGCTTTCCGATGCTCCCCCTCCAGCCCAGAGGAGCCACACAGACAAGAGAGAAGGACAGCTATGCTACCTCCTCACCTCTCCTCTCCTCTCACTGCTGTCATCTGTCTCTTTCCTTCTCTCTCTGTCTTCATGTCTTTCTTTCAACAGTCTCATACAACCCAAATAGTCACTAGCTTCTATTGCCAATGAAGCCCCTCTTCAACTACAATGATAAATGACGTGGAGAAGAGATTGTAAACATTACGCTTTGATAGTTGGATGGACTCACTCCTTGGTTCACATGCACCTTCTCCCTTTGTGTCTTTTGACAGTGATCCACCAGTAGAGTTGTTGATTATGTTGGGACAGTAAGTATCTATCTACCAACAGATACGGTTTGTTTGTGCTTTCTGTCCGACTTCTCCCTAGACAGGGTCTGTTCCGTAGAGCTAAGTGTTTGTGTTGTGCTCACTGGGTAGTGACAGTAATTGGTAAAGACGTTGACAGCTAAAGTAGCTTAGAGACTTACTATGAGGCTTTAGTTATGTTCCAGCACAGAGAGAAAGAACACAGAAATGCCAAACTGTCCTGGGAGGGAAGCTGCATGGGGATACAGCCACTTTGAAGTCAGAGACCAGCTTTGAGGATTGATCGTCTGCCACTGCTGTTTCCATACTATAGCAAGGCCCAAATGGACCTGCAAATAGTACACAATGGTGGTACACAATGACTAAGTATTTCTACCTTGTATAGTTACCCAGCTGAGTGAGCACAACATTCAATATCTAATATCATATTTACATTGTTTGTTATTATGCTTTCTGATGGGTGGCTGTCCTGTTTTATCTTAACTAAGGTCTGTAGTTTGGTCCTTTGGGGTGACAGCGTGTTAGAGTGTTGGGCAAGTAACTGAAAGGTTGCTGGATCGAATCCCTGAGCTGACAAGGTAAACATCTGTTGTTCTGCCCCTGAACAAGGCAGTTAACCCACTGTTTCCCCGTAGGCTGTCATTGTAAATAAAAATGTGTTCTTAACTGACTTGCCTTGTTAAATAAAAATATTTCCATATCCAGCAGCCTCAGAGCTGTGAGCTGACAGCAAGGTAGTCTGAGAGATGTGATGTTATTGAAACCCTTGACCTGTGACCTGTAGATGTATCTGGAGTGCATATGACTCAGAGCTCAACTGACTTCCTCCCTTTGAAACCAGTAGACAGAAAAAACAAACATTTCTCTGGCTAACGTTTAAAGTCAGGCAAGTTTACAAGCTCCTCTTGTTCTGTCCCGTTAAGTGGACTAAAGAGAGAGTACTTAAGTTACAATCTGAAAAACACTACCTTGATCAAGAAGTATTTGTTTGGAAATCTATTGACAACCACAAAACTGAAATCTCAGTGGAATTCCAATCAACAAAAACTCACAGTTCTATTAGCTTTTTAGCAGCACAAATTCTTGTGGATTTAGTTGAACAGTTTGTCCACTTTAGATGCAGAGCTCCTTTTTTCTGAGTAAAGAGCAGAAAGTCCTGTTCTTTGACTGATGAGGCATCTTGTGTCTTTTATCTTTTAACTTGAATGGTTTAAGAGGGCCAGTGGGAGAACTTAGGCTGTAAAAGGCCCAGCTGTACCAGCCCTCTTATAGCTAGAGGAATAGCATACCTTCAGACACACACACACAGAGAGAGAGAGAGAGAGAGAGAGAGAGAGAGAGAGAGAGAGAGAGAGAGAGACTCTCTCTCTCTCTCTCTCTCTCTCTCTCTCTCTCTCTCTCTCTCTTCTCTCTCTCCTCTCTCTCTCTCTCTTTCTCTTTTCATATATATATATACACACACAAAACATCTATATGTGTAATATATATACACACATCTGGGTAGTGGGTCTTCTGGAAGACCCTTCTCCAGCTCCTCCAGTTTGGTAGCTGGTGAAGGTGGCGCGGTTACGCCTCTTCTTGCCCTTGTTGCTCTCATATTATATATATATATATAGAGAGGAAAATAGAGGTAGTTAGCTGGGCCCTTTACAGCCTAAGCTCTCCACTGCCTCTTACACATTCAAGTTAAAAAGATAAAGACCACAAGATGCCTTTCAGTCAAAGAACCGGAATTTCGGCTCTTTACTCAGAAAAAAGGAGCTTCACATCTCATGAATTCTGCATCTAAAGTGGACAAACTGTTCAACTAAATCCACAAGAATTTGTCCTGCTGAAAAGCTCATAGTACTGTGGGTTTTTGTCGATTGGAATTCCACTGAGATTTCACTTTTGTGGTTGTCAATAGATTTCCAAATTAATTCAGGCAGTGTTTTTCAGATTGTAACTGAATACTACTCTCTCTTTAGTCCACTTAAAGGACAGAACAAGAGGAGCTTGTAAACTTGCCTGACTATAAAACGTTAGCCAGAGAAATGTTTGTTTTTTCTGTCTACTGGTTTCAAAGGGAGGAAGTCAGGTTGAGCTCTGAGTCATCTGCACTCCAGATACATCTACAGGTCAAAGGTCAAGGGTTCAATAACATCACGTCTCTCAGACTACCTTGCTGTCAGTCCAAAGCTCTGAGCTGCTGGACGTTTGTTTGACATGGGGAGTATATAATGCAACATGAAATGCCAATATGAGTTAAGGACCAAACTACAGACCTTAGTTAAGATAAAACAGGACAGCCACCCATCAATAAGCATAATAACATAAATATAATATGATATTAGATGTTGTGCTCATAGCTGGGTAATATACAAATTAGAATACTTAGTCATTGGTACCACCATTGTGTACTATTTGCAGGTCCATTTGGGCCTTGCTATAGTATGGAAACAGCAGTGGCAGACGATCAATCCTCAAAGCCGGTCTCTGAATTCAAGTAGCTGTATCCCCATGCAGCCTCCCTGCCAGGACAGTTTGGCATTTCTGTGTTCTTTCTCTCTGTGCTGGAACAATAACTAAAGCCTCATAGTAAGTCTCTAAGCTACTTTAGCTGTCAACGTCTTTACCAATTACTGTCACTACCAGTGAGCACAACAATCTCTCTCAACAACACAACGCGG
>NC_036850.1:19834453-19850528 GCF_002910315.2 Salvelinus sp. IW2-2015
TTAGCGGTACTTGTTTGGACATGAGTTCTATTGCTGGCGGTAGCGAGTTACTTAGTGGAAGAGTTCTATGGCGTAGTGAAGTTACTGTTAGTGGAATGAGTTCTATGGTAGTGATTACTGTAGATGGAATGATTCTTATGGGGCGACCTAAGTGATTACTGTAGTGAGATGACCGTTCTATGGAGTGGCAGCATGGCATCTGCTAGTGAGTTACTGTAGAATTGGAATGGAGTTTCTATAAGGCCTTGTCCGAGTAGTATTAAGCTGAGTGGAATGAGTTCTATGCAGTCTGTAGTGACGTTGACTGTAGTGGAATGAGAGTTTCTATGCCCGGTAGGAGCCTACTGTAGATGCGACATGAGCTTTCTGATGGTAGTGAGTACTGTAGGATGGAATGAAGTTTCTTATGGGTAGTGCCAGTACTGTAGTGAAATGGCGTTTCTATGAGGTAGATGAGTTACCCCCAGCATGGCGTTTACATTAGAAAATGTGCGACTAGACATTGACCC
Organism: Salvelinus sp. IW2-2015; assembly: GCF_002910315.2. Taxonomy (NCBI): domain Eukaryota; kingdom Metazoa; phylum Chordata; class Actinopteri; order Salmoniformes; family Salmonidae; genus Salvelinus; species Salvelinus sp. IW2-2015. The sequence continues at coordinate 19,834,963 of NC_036850.1, forward strand.
AGCCCAAACATTTTTAAAAATTTTCAGACATTGATAAATCTTCCACCTCTTCCCATATGCATTGGGGCCAAAACCTTGATTAGGCATCCGACGCTTACGTTGCTCAGATTAACAGAAATCCGAATTTAGAATGATGGTAATTTCCATATTAACAGAACATGCAAGTTCATGCAAGGATGCAATGATGTGAGTCCTTGCACCCCCAAATTTGACTGTTTTTGCCACCTTTGAAATTAGAATTAATCTTCCACCATTTAACTACAAGCCCATACAAGATGACCTCAGTAACAAACACATGTCAATCTATTATCCCCCAGAGTAGACAAGCCCCTTTACCCGTTCTTTTTGCAGTCTGCCGTCTGCTTGAGACAATGGATCCATTTTCCAAACAGACTCTGGACAGTTGCCTGGCGACTGACCTATTCTCAAGTTCATACCAACCCAGTAGGCCTAGGTTACAGTTACAAACCACCCTCCTATCTACATTAAAACACCTATGGTTACATTAAACACCCTATGGTTACATTTAAAAACACCCTATGTTCCCCACCATTAAAACACCCGTATGGTTACATTTAAAACACCCTTATGGTAACATCTTTAAAACACCCCTAGTGGTTACATTAAACACCCTTATGGTTACAATTAAAACACCCTATGGTTACATTTAAAAACACAACCCTATGGTTACATTAAAAACACCCTGATGTTACATTAAAACACCCTATGGTTACATTAAAACACCCTATGGTTAAACATCAAAAAACACTCTATGTTACATTGAAAACACCCTATGGTTACATCACAAACACCCAATGGTTACATTTAAAAACACCCCATCCGGTTACATAAATACACCCTATGTTACATTAAAACCAAAAACCACTATGCGTGTTACATTAAAAACACCCTAATGTTACATACAAACCAAGACCCTATGGTTAACATAAAAAACCACCCTATGGTTACATTAAACCAAACCCTCATGTTTACATTAAAACCCAACCCTAGCTTACATTTAAAACACCCCACACTATGGTAGCCATTAAAACACCCTATGTTACAATTAAAACCACCCTATGGTTACATTAAAACACCCCTATGGTTACATTAAAACACCCGTATGGTTACATTAAAACCACCCTATGGTTACATTAAAACCCAAACCCTATTGGTTACATTAAAAAACCAAACCCTATGGTACATTAAAACCAAACCTATGGTAATACATTAAAACCAAAACCCTATGGTTACATTAAAACCAAAACCCCTATGGCCTTACATTAAAACACCCCTATGGTTACATTAAAAACCCAAACCCTAGGTTACATTTAAAACACCCTATGGTTACATTTATAAACACCCTATGGTTACATAAAAACACCCTATGGTTACAGATTAAAACGCAAAACCCCCTATGGTTACATTAAAACACCCTATGGTTACATTAAACACCGCCTCATGGTACATTAAAACCAAACCCTAGCGTTACTTAAAACACCCTACCCTGTTACATTAAAACACCCTATCGTTATCATTTAAAACCCCTATCGGGCCACAAATTTAAAACACCCTATCGGTTACATGTAAAAACCAAACCCTATGGTTACATTAAAACACCCTATGGTTTATCATAAAACACCCCCCTATGTTACATTAAAACACCTATGCGTCCTACATTAAAAACACCCTATGTTACATTAAAACCAAACCCTATGCCTTACATTAAACCCACCTAATGAGTACATTAAAAACACCCTATGGTTACATTAAAACCAAACCCTCCGTTACATTGAAAACACCCTATTGGTTACATTAAAAACCAAACCCTATGGTTACCATTAAAACACCCTATGGTTACATGTAAAAACACTAAACCTCTAGTTTACATTAAAACATCCCTTAGTGCGTACTTAAAACACCACTATGGTTACATTAAAACACGCCTATGTTACATAAAGAATCACCCTAATTGTTACATTAAAACCAAACCAGTTACATAAAACTATGTTAATTAAAAATCATTCCCTATGCCCCCACATTAAAAACACCTATCTGGTTACATAAAACCAAACCCTAGTTTACATTAAAAACATCCTATGGTTACATTAAAAAACACCCTATGTTACATTAAAACACTTTAAAAAAGCACCCATGAGAGCTGAACTGCACACCCAAGAACTCTTACTAACGTTTATCTTAAACCATGTCCTGGACATTAAACTATTTATGACCCTCTTGCGACATTATTAAGGCGCGACAGTTATGCGCACAAGGCATTAGGGCTAGCGCAAGTTCGATTGTCATATTGCAGATTAGCGGGACAAACATTGTCCAAAAATGACAGATTAAAATATACCGTATAGAAATTTAGAAGGAGAATCTAATAGATTGACTTCCGTTGTCTGGCTATCAAGTTAAACATCCTCACAACATATGTATTAATTGTTCGGTTTCAAACAATTTAAGTATATGTTTTCGAAAAAATGTATAGCCTCCAGCTCCGTTTGCAAGTGGCCTTCATGTTGTGTGACGCCTGCCTGTTGAAGCTTCCTTCTGTTCCTGCTTTTAAATGCTTGCAGTAAAGAGCTCCCACTTCAGTATGCGACACCGGTTTTCCACTCGACCGCTCTGTATCTGTATGTTACGGTGTTGATTAACAAAGATGTAACAATATACTGTAGCCTAATACGACATGCCAAGTTTAATTCCATAAAAATAGTTCAAATTAAACCTATAGATCTCAGATATTGCCACTGCTGAACATCATATTGTCCATTTACATTCATATTCAATGCAATCAAGCCAAGTTTATTTATATAGCCCTTCGTACATCAGCTAATATCTCGAGAGTGCCCTATGATACAGACACCCAGCCCTTACAACCCCAAACAGCAAGGCAATGCCCACGGTGTTGACGTACTTCCATCAGTGTAAGAGGCTAAAAAAGTGTCCCCTGTTTTTTCCGCAATTGGGATTTTTTTCTTCTCCCGGACAATTGACCTTATGTCAATTTATTTACGCGCGTCCAATTTTGGTGGGGGAGGGCAAATGCGGGTTCCGGTAGCCAAAGCAACTGCATCCCTTCGTCGGTGGTGGTCACCCACATAGGTTTCTTCAATTTAAGTGTATTTATTGCATGCAAACGTTTTCACTCTGAGAGAATACTGCAATCCAAACATCCTAGATGTTAAAAATTGCCTAGAAGCGACTAGATCTTGGTAAAAATATGAGATATTACAAATCTTGTATTGTATTTTTTTAAGCCAAATGTATAGATTGTTAAATTTCCAATTTGGTGACACGACCGGCTCGACTTGCGGTCTTAGTTGTAGCAAGAATTTGAATATTGGAGTTTTTTATATGGCTAAAAAGTTAGAACAACTTCAGAGGGCATAATAATGGTATATTATACCACTGAGTGAGTTCCACCCGCAACCATGACATTTCTGGCCAATATCCGTTATGTTTTCCTTGACAAAAAAAACATATAAACTATACTGATATTTAAAATTTTAGCTGCCCTTTTAAGCATTCTAGTACAGGTTAAAAATAGTAAAACACACATGGACCACAGCAGTAAGGCACTGGCATCTCGGTCGCAAGAAGGCACGGGTCACTGTACAGTGCCGCTGGTTGGCGAATCCAGGCTGCAGATCACTATTTCCGTCTTTGTGATTTGGGCCAGTCCCTATTATAGTGTGCATTTGCGCACAATTGGCCCAGCATCGTTTTCTCTTTTATTCACTGTTCCATAAATTGTTATACAAATTATCATTTCTTTATACAGACTTGCCCTCTAAGTTAAAATATATACTTTTTTACACACAAAACACCACACTGACCTAAAAATTTTTTGTTTATTTTGTTTTGGCATTACTTTATACTGTTCTCCAATTATTTTGTTTTATTTTTTTTTTTTTTTTTTTTCTTTCTTATGTTTTGCTTTTTTTTTTCTTCGTTTTTTTTTGTCTTCTTTATTTCTTTTTTTCTTTCTTACATCTCCTTTTTCTTTTTTTTTTTATTTTTTCTTTTTCTTTGTTTTTTAATTTTTTTTTTTTCTATTAACTCCATTCTACTGTACCGTCCTGCCTCTCTTTCATGTGCTCGCGCGCTGCTTCTCTCTCTCTCTTCTCTCTCTCTCTCTCTCCCTCGTCTCCAGAGAGAGAGAGAGAGAGAGAGAGAGAGAGAGAGAGAGAGAGAGAGAGAGAGAGAGAGAGAGAGAGAGAGAGAGAGAGCTCTAGGCTGAATTACAACCCTCTGGCTTCAGGGACTTCCTGGGTTTCACTGTGAGGGGTTTCTGGCCACTGTGCCAGCACGTCATATAAATATCTAGCCTGATCTCATCCCTTAGACTCTTTCAAAGAGCACTTGCTCTCTTTACTTTCACATGACGTTTGTATTTACAGATATTTGTGTTGGTATTGTACTGTATATCGTGGCATGTTTCCTATGGAATAGTGCAYGATGGCTGCTGCGAACCTCACAACTTACCAGAGACTCGGGAAGGTTTTCACACCTACCCCCGAGACCACGGGAGGGACACATTCTTCCTGAACAGGATGTTAATGAAAGAAAAACACTATGAATCCAAGGGCTTTTGGTAGACTTTGCGTGTGCACACGTGTGTGTGTGTGTGTGTGTGTGTGTCCGTGTCTGTGTCTGTGTTCCGAACGAGGGGAGTCTCATCAGCTATCCACCAATGCTGGAATGCGGCAGTAGTCATTGACGGATTATATGTAAATCAAAGGTCAAAGGTTGTATGTTTGTAGCCCCGGCCTGGTTAGCCACTTACAGAGCTCAGTTCAGAGGTTCAGAAGTCCAGGGGTTCAGGTGCAGGCTAGGGTGTGGAGCTGAGCAGAACCAAGCGAGTCTCCTCATATGTGAATGAAAGTCTGCTCTCTTGACAGTGAACATATGAGGCCCAGCTCCATCCTCAGCCCCTTGGGGCCTCCTGCCCTGCGTTGGCCCCTACTCCCACATTACCAGATAAATCTCACTCTCACCCTGGTGTCTTGGCGACGTTATCTCTCCAAAGCCACAGATGTTGAGGGATTAATGTGGTTCTATCCACAGTCTCCTAGTCATTGGCTTTGTCCGGTTTTTGTTCAAGTCCTTTCAGTAACTAACAGCCGCCATCTGATTCGAGATAGCGTTGGTCCTTGTTCCTGTTTGGCCAGTCGTGGCCTAAAGTAAAGGATGCTCAAGTATAGAACTCTAYGAATTGTGCTTCTGTTTATAACGGTGATCATAACTGTTATTGATGTGTAATGAAGGTGATACTGCTAGACTGAAGTCCCAGATCTTCACAGGACCTGAGTAAGTAGCGGTTAGCAGTAGAGCTCCTCTCAGGTTAGCCAGTCTTACCTGTACCCGGGCCTCAGTCAGGTCAGTCCGGAGGGCCAGCTGCTCGCGGGCGTACACATCTGGGTAGTGGGTCTTCTGGAAGACCTTCTCCAGCTCCTCCAGTTGGTAGCTGGTGAAGGTGGTGCGGTTACGCCTCTTCTTGCCCTTGTTGCTCTCACCCTCGCCCTTGTCCATGGGGCTGGCCATGTCCGAGCCTGGTCGGTCCGAGTGGCCCTTCACGCCTTGATCCTTCACACTCAGGTAGCTGCCGTCCATCCCAGAGRGGTCAGAGTTCGGGGTCAGGTCAGAGTCTGTCAGTCCTGAGCTGTCTTTACCTGGAGAGAGGATGAGAGAAGGGAGGTGTTAGAGCACATTATATCTCGTACTGTGCTCAATTATTATGGATGTGGTTATTATTGACACCCTATGTTTTGGGACTGATGTGCAACAGAAAACTCATTTAGACTGTGTTTACAGTATTATATAGCACTAGCACAAGGATTAAATGACTCTTGCAGCATGTTGTTCTTTGAAAGCTCCCTGGACAGCTGGTTCCAGGTCTGGACTCTGGTTCATGGTGTGGTTAGGAGTGTATGTGTAAGCTGTGTGACTCCCAGAACACTCCCTCCATACCGCTGCTCATAAATCATAGAAACAGACACCCTGGCAGGCAGTAATTGCAAAATAATAGAAAATTACAGGTTTTCACGTCTCTCTCGCTCTCTCTCTCTCTCTCTCAGTATGGTTGGGGTTGGAGTCAGGTCTTACGCTGGGGGAACTCAGGTCTTTAACGCAGACACGTGGGCCGGGTGTGGTCTGTGGTGCGGCTGCAAGCTGAAGCTCACTTAGTAACACGACCAAACTAACCCGGCAACAAGAGTGTCAGTGGCAATTTGCTGGACGGTAATTTGTAGCGAGGGGAAACACACACAGCAGCCTATCCGTGAAACCTCAGTCAACCTACTGATCATAAATTCCCATGATGCTGTTTGTGCCAGTGTGCCGTTCGTTCATTATTCCACAATAGTGCCAATCTTCTGTGCCCTTACTGCCCTCCCTGCCTGTGGATCATTAAACTCTCTCCATTACGGCTTCTATTAAGGGGTTTGTTTRGGGTCCTGGGAAGGCAATGTGTTGTCATACTCACTCACATGAACTGCAAACCCTCCCCCTTGGGCTCTAGGCTGTTCAAGGGGGTATAGAATATGGTTTGGGGTCCAAGCCAAACCTCACATCTGCTTCTCAACCCCTCTGCTTGGTGACGTCCCCTCTGGCTCGGTCTAGTGGTGAGTCCAGGCACTACGCTCCCCTCTGTTTAGCTTAGCTCTAAGARACAGGGAGTTATTTTAGGGAGCCCAGGGTTGGGATGTGCTCATTTCTTATCTGAGGCTGGGGTAAAGCCTTGTCAAGTTAGAGCCAGGGGGTGTAGGTGTGCATGTGAGCTTCTGGTGTGCGTACTGCTTTCAACACAGCAGGGCAGCATGCCCTCCGGCCCTCCACACAGAGCCTTGTTGGGTAATGTGCTGCAAGGTGAGGGGACCTGATAGCTCATCTGATGATACACACACCCTYGGTCCCCCGCCCTACACACCTTTCAAGGACTTGGGTAAAGGGAGCCGCATAACAGTCAATGACACCATGAGAAATAGAAGCCTTGTGCTGTAGGATTTGTTTACTCCAGGGGCCACACTTAGGRAAAGCCYCTCTTCCTACCATAATATTGTAATTWAGTTGTTCAYTTATACCAATCACTGTTGCACTGTTATGTTTCACCCGTCTGATTCTCAAAACCTCCAACTCTCATTCTGTCTGTTATTGTCATACTGTAAGTTAGAACTTTTCCCTCAGAGTTGGATATGAGGAAAAAGATTACTCCTGGTGTTGGTAAATAATTGTGAGGGTCTGATTTGAGCCGTCTCAGCAGCATGCTCACTCTCTCTGGCTGTGTCAGTTTGCCTTCTCCAGGCTGCTGCCGAGCACCCTGGTCACTGTGGACTGTCAGGCAGGCAGGCAGCATCGATCGGGGTCCGGGGCCCTGGCCCTGGCCAGGGGTATAATGGCTCCCACATTGCCTGCTGCCTGCCCAGGACTGACACATCCTGTTAAGCCTGAGACGAGCTAGCTCAACGCATTTACCAAAATGTAAATCATTTCTAGTTATTCCCTCATCATATGCCCTGCACCGATAGTCCCAACAAGGCAAGGCTGTCAGGCTTTTTGAAATCAAGGGCTCTCTGCTGATCAAAGACTCTTGTTTATGCCCTGTGTCATTGATGGTTTTTGGCAGGCGCAGGGTATTGTGACAATCTCCCACTTGTTATTCGTGCGCTGGGCCGTGGCTGCGAGGCAAGGCATTCTCCACTGCACCAGGTGAACAGCAGTGGGCCCTCCCGGGGGCTGGGCCATATGGATGAGGAACATGAGAAAGTCTTACTGCAAATAATGTCAGTCAGGATACCCATGCAGTGGAGGGAGCCCTGAGTGAACACAGCCATTAAAGGCTAATGTTGAATTGTTTCTTCCTGTTAACAGAGTTGGGTTAGTAAAANATGCTCACTCTCTCTGGCTGTGTCAGTTTGCCTTCTCCAGGCTGCTGCCGAGCACCCTGGTCACTGTGGACTGTCAGGCAGGCAGGCAGCATCGACAGGGGCCCGGGCCCTGGCCCTGGCCAGGGGTATAATGGCTCCCACATTGCCTGATGCCTGCCCAGGACTGACACATCCTGTTAAGCCTGAGACGAGCGAGCTCAACGCATTTACCAAAACGTAATCATTTCTAGTTATTCCCTCATCATATGCCCTGCACCGATGGTCTCAACAAGGCAAGGCTGTCAGGCTGCTTGAAATCAAGGGCTCTCTGCAGCTGATCAAAGACTCTTGTTTATGCCCTGTGTCATTGATGGTTTTTGGCAGGGGCAGGGTACTGTGACAATCTCCCGCTTGTTATCTGTGCGCTGGGCCGTGGCTGCGAGGCAAGGCATTCTCCACTGCCCAAGGTGAACAGCAGTGGGCCCTTCCGGGGGCTGGGTCATATGGATGAGGAACATGAGAAAGTCTTACTGCAAATAATGTCAGTCAAGATACCCATGCAGTGGAGGGAGCCCTGAGTGAACACAGCCATTAAAGGCTAATGTTGAATTGTTTCTTCCTGTTAACAGAGTTGGGTTAGTAAAAGACGGATAGAAGGAGATATGCCTGTAGCAAGAAGCCCACTGAGAGTAATTGGCATGGAGAGGTCCTTCTGAAATCGCAGAGGCAATATTTTCTCCAACTCTCCTATGGAGGTAAAGAGCTTATCAGTCATCACTAAAAGTAGTCATCACTAAAGTATTTCAGAAATACAGCATCATTAAATCCAATCAAATTGTATTTGTCACATACACATGTTTAGCAGATGTTTTTGCGGGTGTAGCGAAATGCTTGTGTTTCTAGCTCCAACAGTGCAGTAATATCTAACAATTCACAACAATACACACAATACACACAACCTAAAAGTAAAATAATGGAATTAAGGAATGTATGAATATTAGGATGAGCAATGTCAGAGTGGCATTCCTCACTACATTTCATGATCACTGATTGGGCAGGCAGACATTTCCAATGAGCATCATGGTGGATTTTCCTGAAGATAACTGATACTCAGACACTTTCACCTTAGCTGATCGGATTACACAATCATATTTTGGCTTAGTGAAAGTATGATATGTTATATACTGTATAAAGSAAAGACACTTCTGTCTCTATGMCAGGATATGTTCTGACATGCTGCTGTAATTTATCAGTGGTTACAACCCCCCTCTCATTTTCACMTTTTACCTGTTATACAGACCTAGATCTCAGCATCCCTGATACAACACTTGGAGGCAAGCAGACAATAAACTCCTCAGTCCCTTCTGCTAAAACCTCATAGCATGCGTGTTTCCCATTTAGAGGAATCTGCTCTACAGCAGTGTTCACWGATTTTTTTYMTTTTTTACTTTGGATCCAAGATTCCACATCAGTTCCAATTACAGYTCTCTGACGGAGAGAGGCRCGTCTGGAGCCCATTGTTCTTTGTCTGCCCCAACCCTGTTAGGGATCTGACATACCAAGTCTACAGTGACTGTACAACTGCTGTGATCTAAAATTGAAATAGCTTCCCTCTTCCTTTCCAGTTGTATAACTGCTGTCTTATGCTATTTGTATGTTTGTTTAAAGTAAGAAATAATGAGATGTGATACARAACTGTGGCTGTGTCCAAGTACAAGGTAGTTCAGAACTGAAATCTTCATATTATTCTTTACACTGTCAAGGAAACAGAATACTCTACTAAATCAGTCCAGATCTGACCAAGCTGAAACCAAGAGGGTCTGAAAGCAGAGTTCATCAGTGGGTGAGAGAGAAGAKGGGTGAGGTTAAACCAGAGAACTAATTGGCAGTTTAACCCTAAYAGTATTCACACCTGCCTGCAGAGCAACACAGGGTCTTGTAAACCCMTTTTAATAGCGTCTACATTTCCCCACAAAAAAATGTCTTCAAACGTMATTTTATATTTTGCACTSTAAGTCKTTTAAAAAGTTGTGTCCAYAGAAAATGTCAAAATAAGAAAAAAGATGGTTACGTTAGAGTAATAGATATGATCATCATAGCAGCTWTGCTATGAGGGGTAAATKACTATAGTTCCTGCCCTTGGATATCCGTGCTGGACCCCTTAAAGTTAGCAAGGGTCAGACCTTCACTGGGGACAGACGTTAAGTCGCTGTCAAAAACGAGAGGGGAACATCAAAGTGTAATTTAACTGGCAGTAAAGCGACAGGGCGCCTCCCCAGCCTCTTTATTGRAAAGGACGGCTAGGGTCAGCTCACAGCATTTAAAAGAAACACTATAAATTAGACACCCTGCGGTGACTGAGAGCGATTAATGRYAAAATATTCCMAAACCYRRARAAATATCCCTAAATATTAGAAAACATAAATWAAAGAGATTAAGTGTGTGTAGTCTAGGCTTGATAGATCCCTGTTTTGACTGGACCCAGGGTGCAGAGGAAATTTGTGTAAGCTGTTTTCTCTGCTAAGCGTTTATTTGTAACTCTAATTTGGTTTGTTTTCCCTTCTTAAAATATGGATTGAATCATAATGGGAAGCTTTGTGCTCTGAAGTCCCGCCATCTCTGTGAAGTCCTCTCTTCCGGCCCGTTCCGCTGGCTGTGAGGCTGTTACATACAGACACACTAACTAACACAGGTAGTGGATGGAGAGACTGACTGGTGTGTTGAGATGTAAACTTTGTCATGCCTACATCATGACRAATGAAAAGTGATGTGAGAGACATTGATCCATTTTATTGCAGCCTGTGAGTGTGTCACCACAAGGCATTAGCATGGGGAGAGCCTTATTAGCAAGCCCTCTGCCTACACGGCCATTTGCAAAACCAGAGCTAATCGCCTACCCAAAGGCAGATGGAGTCGAGTCTCAGCAGTTCWTATAAACCAGTCCTTCTTAAACGATCTTGTTCCTGGTCAGGAGCACCATGACACCACTACGAATAGCACCGCAGTATGAGTAGGCTATGGTGTCAATTGCAGTCATTGAAACAGTTCAAGGTTAGCCTAAGYTGGTGCTCACTAGGCCCATGCCTTTCTCATATCCCTGCTGCCCTCTCATATGCCTGACGCCRTAAACAAAACCTCASCTAACGGATGARAMAGTTCCATAAGWACYTCTCTGACTAGCTTATAGCTACRGTAGTTTGGGAGCATCTGATAGGTAAGCGTCCACTTTGAAGTCAAACAGTGAGAGGGATGATTCATCCCATCAGGCTGCTGTGAAGTGCACACGCTGCGCCAAAAAACAACTGCTATGGGAGCGTATCCATAAAGCCTGAGACACTGATAAATCACCCCTCTCTCTTCAAGGTTCTTCATCTGTCTGAGAGTCTCTCTCAGGCCCCAGAGCATGGSAGGATCTCCACTAGCCTGAGACTGGGCTAGGGTCTACTCAGTGCCTTTTCCACAGTTTGGCTAGCTCTAAAACAAGGTCAAGACACTGTTAGACAATTACACATAAGATGAAGGAACAAAGCTCTATTTGTCTTTCTGAAACCAACTTATTAGCATATCTGGAAACACTTTCCCCTGCTCTTATACCCATGTAAATACACAGTAATAACTGTAACAACACTGTAAGTTGTGTTGGAGATATAATACCCAGTGTAATGCAAAGTTCATGYAAAATAATATTTGACTGCGTACGCTGTGGTTTTAACCAGTACTGTACTGAAATGACTAAAGGAAAGAAAGCCTTCATGTTCCAATAGATTTGAGGTTATTTGAATGAATGCAGAGGRAGACCCCTTGAGAGGGGAAGGCTTCTTAATGTGAGATCCTCTCAGTTTATCTAACAGTTGACGTTATGTTCCCTCCTCCTTTCCCAGTGAGGTCTGAATCTCTCGGGTGATGTTAAAAACCACAATGAAGCAAACATCCATTTTACGAGTGCACGGGAATGCCATAATAAAAGACAGGTTGGTCACTGTCCTCTTAGCATAATGTGGATTCCACTTCTGACAATAGCATTGTTATACTGAAGTAAATACAATGTGGAAAGAGCACTAGATTGTCCTTCGTGGTCCGAATTGATAATCACTTGTAACTAAGCAAAAATGATCATCTGCTTGTTAAATAATATATAATTTCATCTAGGCTTCTTAAAATGATTTACATCAGCTCCCATGTGAACTTACATAGTACTCTGTCATTAGGAAACACCATGTGAAATAATGTGATTCAATGGGTAGTTTATAGAAAAAAGCAACATGCTTATAATTTCAGTTCTTGTGATGGGTGCCACTGTCCAGGCCAATGGACATGCTAACTTTTTACTGTACTATAACGTCTGAGAAAATGTATACGCAGTAGGTGATATTACAGACTCTAATCTTCTGGGATATTCTTTGTGCTGGATGTCTGATCAGTAAGCGTCCTCTGAGGGCCTCAACCATGGAGGGTTTAGTTACACAGCAGAGGATCTGACTGCCGGGCTGAGAGAAGGCCTGGAGTACGAGGTTCAATGTAGCCCTGTCTCACTCCGGCCGCGCAGATTGAGCCTAATGTAAATTGCTGTGCCAAAATACGAGTTAACTGGTAAAATGATCCTAGGTCCTTGTCACCTCTAGTCATGTCAGCAACCTGCTGAAGTGTGTCCTGGTTCTCCAGGCTTCGCAGCACTTCCATGGCTGGTTTCTATTACCCGCTGCTCATATCAATCAGCACAGACGGACAGAAAGAAAGGCTCAAATGGTTGTGCTGTACTAAAGACGGTAGAGAGAGAAAGGGCAGCAGATGGGGTGTTGGTGGCTTCAGTCTAGATTGAAAGGATCTCACAGGACAGTTTATTCACACCTCCTATATCCTCCCTCTCTTTGAGTGAAAACACAATATTGTAACCACAACTATATACCAAATGCTTGTAATGTCACAACAAAGGAGCTTCCTCTCTCCGTTTATAGCTCACGAATAGTTCATTGGAAAAGCACTTGGAATGTTAAAGTAAGTAGTGATCTTGACTACAATTGTTGCGAAAACATAATGTACGTTTCTGTTTGGATTCTTTTGGGTTTTAGATCAATTCTCTCTGAAGAATTTTGGGGTACAGCTCTTCTAAAAAGGTCAGTCATAGTTAAAGGTCTCTGTATCCTGTCCTCAGGGAAGATGGTCAAGCACCATAAGAGGAAAACTCCTGTTGCTTCAAGAAAAATATAAAGAGATTGATGTTCCTAGTTTGGAGGTTACGTTGTCAGTGAGTACTCTGACCCCTCTTGACACGGCAGAGAAGCCAAGGATAGCTATCTCTGACAATGTGCATTGTTTGTGTGTGTCAAACCAAGTCAAGAAACGATCTATTATTCCATCTTATTCTATTCTACTATATATTTTAATGTAAAAAAACACAATCCCCCAATGTAAAGGCCACCTGTTGTCAGATTCTATCAGGTTGAATTTTGTCCACTCTCCCTGAGATGTTCAGAGCCAGGCCCTAAATATCCTACTACCTGGAGGAGAGGAGTGGTTAATGGAGCCTGGAGTCCAGTGGAGTCTACAAGCTTTTATCACTGCATGTAGACCCGGCTAGGAAAGGGACTGCTCTCCCCTACTGCTAATGCACAGACCTTGTATATGTTGTCCCTGAAGTAGCATAYTGTTGGTCCAGGGCTGCTGGACCTGAGAGAACCTCAATGTAACTGGACTGATGGGCCGTAGAAAGTGTCCCATTGTTTCATCTTAAGAGGTTTGAATGGAGGAATGGTTGAAACCATGCCATTTGTTACCCTGTACTCTTTTGGAGCCACAGTTTTTTTTACCATAATTCAACGGTGGCTTAGAAAACCTGTATGAAAATCTAAAGGGTTCTAGCTGTCCTTTACAATTTGGTTGACAAAACAATACATTTCCCTTTGCCTCATTTCTAAGTTGCAGGCACAAAGTATTTGTTTCCTTCCTCTTACAGTACGTAAAGATTTGTAAGCACAGTACAGCATGTTAATGTCCACAAAATCATTCACTGATCCTTTCAATCACTTGCGACCCACCCCATAAACAAATATTGTATTGGTGACATGTTGTGTATTTGTATGCGCACTTGTTTAGCAAGGTTACACAAWCCAGTCACCTCTTGGACACGCAAGGACTGCCTGTGGTTACGAGGGGCTGGCCTTTGAAAGTATGAAAATAACTGGGGGAAGTGCTGATGTACATCTGAGTCACATTAATGGTGGAGGTCTCCTGTAGTGCTGAGACTTTCCTGCCTGCTCTTTAATGTTCGCTCTGTCTGAGGAGTCAGTCATACCTGTTGCCAGGCAAGGCTGCTGTAAGGGTGACGTCCACTGTAAAAACGTGCATGGTCTACCCAGCCAGGGTCCTGTGATACCATAGAACAGGGTTTCTCAAACTTGGTCCTGGGCCTCCCCTGGGAGTTTTTTTGTACTAGCACTACACAGCTGATTCAAATAACCAACGCTTTATGATGACTTGGTTATTTAAATCAACTGTGTAGTGCTAGGACAAAAAACTAAACAGGCTCCCAGAGGGGGGGGGGGGGGGGGGGGGGGGGGGGGGGGGCTAGGACCAAGTTTGGGAAACCCTGCCATAGAACATCACATTTTACTGGGCCCTTTGTTTTGAAAGGTCATTTAACAATATTGAGTGGTCTTATCATGGAAAGAAAATAGTCTTATATTGTTGAATTCGAATGTGTCATCCGTTGTAAAATATTAGACATGTCCTTTGGTGTAAACTTTCTTTTTTAGTGGCTCACGTATTGCTTTAATAAGATATATTAGGAAGGCATCATAAGGCTAAGTATTATTTATAGCGGTTTGTTTGAGATTAACAGCAGAAAACATTTTCTTTACATCTACCGAGTGTGTGACGTTATGTAGACTACAGGCCACCGGCAAGTTCAGCTGAACGCAAAAAGAAACAAACTCCCTTGAAATCTCCCGAAAACAGCGCTGGTATTATGTTCAAAGGTCCCCGCGGTGTCTAGTGGGAAATATTGTAAAGACTGTGACTCCAGGAATTTCAGCCTACCTGCTTAAGCCTGATTGAAGTAATAACTCACGAAGTCTCCGTTGAATTTCCTGCCATGACTTATACCTGTGGTCGAAACCAATAAGGCTTCCTATACCAGGTTTAGGGTCTTTAAAACGTGACCCTAAGTAAGATCTCGTGATTGACTATGTGATCTGGTAGGTTTATAGAACATCAAAACTCTTCCCCGGACAATAACGCATTCCATTTCAAATATGACCCCGAGTTGATAGGAAAGCGTGACAATGTGTTTGATTTTTTAGTATAGGTCTATGTGATTCAAACGCACTTTCACATCGATCATTCAAATTTCAGCCCGTGTCTATACGTTTTCATTAGTTGACTTTGTATATGCCGAGCGTAATTTTTTACAGATTTATGTGCTGGCCTGATCTTTTCAGCGCTATATTACGCACGCCTCTCCTGTGAGTCATTACGTACCAAATGTTAAGCAAGGCCGTAACACAGGATTGGAAATGAAATATGTGAAAAAGGGAATATTATGTTTAATTTGAATAACTTGTAGCCTTAATGTTATAGGCATACCACGTTTGGGTTCAAATTTGGATCAGAGTATTTACTCATTTATTTCAGGTGAATATTTTCTTGTTCAGAATGATCTAAATATTAGAAGCTATATAATGACTATATAATAGG
>NC_036850.1:19850553-19923448 GCF_002910315.2 Salvelinus sp. IW2-2015
CAACTTGTCGCTTTTTGAATATAAGATGTGCAGTACTGGAAATTACTTTCTGATTCATCATTATAATGCATTTTCCAGTACAAACTTACTGAGTGTTACATTTTCTTCAGATTGTCTATGAAACCTTAGGAGTGGCGGCATTGCATTATGTTATTTAGCGGGGAACATTTTGAGTAGGAATTATTAATATATTGATATTATACTGGGGATTTTATTTCAGATTGATTATAAAGAATCAGGAAATCGTAAGTAGTTCAGATGCTGAAGGACATAATCGTATGTGTCTCCCTAGATTGCTTTTCCACTTACCCACTGGGAGCTTAATTAGACTCTCTTTTGCCAGCGGCATATTTAATACGCACAATTCGACGCATAATCTGCGCTACACTGGATGACTTTAGTCACCCAAGGTAGACAGTGAATGTTCTGTTGATCTGAAACCTGAGATAGCTCAACGTTTATTGTGTTACTTTAATAGTCTGCTCTATGAATATATATGCAAGACTTGATGGTTTTGTCTAGCAAGATGATCAAACAATAATTATCAGCAGCTTGACAGAAGAAAAAAAATTCTGTTTTCGGTCAAGTCTTTGTTGTTTTTCAAGAATCGTGTGTGCTCTAAATGTTATCAAGTCTGCGTAGATGACGTACCCAGAGTAAGGTCACTACAAGCTGCCCCCCTAACCCAAGACTGCAAGAAGTGTTATTGTTCCTACTCAGGAGAGGCAATAAGGAACTGATAATCTCTACACATGGCAAGAAATGACGTATTTCACCAATCCATTAATTTCTCTTTTTTTCAAATAACTATTGCCGAATCATAGTTTATCATCGTCTATGGTTTTACTGTTATTATGCGTATTTGTTGTTATAGGATGGATTTGTACTATGTTTTTATCTTTTTTCGACTTAATCTTCAGGGCTGGACATATCAAAATGTGAATTAAGTCTATGGGGATACGTAACTTAATAAGTATCTGAAGCACTGTGTTAACGCACCATTGCACAGGTAGTCTATCATAATCCCTCACACACACTCCGTTCCCATCGATTGTGATCCTTTGCCCGCCTCTTCTTTACTCCTACCCTTACAGGGAGTGCTACTTTTTATTTTTGTAGAGGCTTTGCTATGTAGGTTTTGCAAGGCAATAGTTAATTTCTGGATATCGCTTGTGAAAACGATGATTTTTTATTCCTAAAGGATGAGAAGGCTTGGTGTAGTTACCTTTAAAATGGTGGGCTGTAGTAATTGCTGCTCTGCTTAGTTATCCTTTCCACCCTTTTCATCACAGAGGCTTTACACTGCGTTCAGCTACGTACAGACTAAGGTGTCTGTCGGCTAATTCTGGCTGGACGGGTGTTATAGGAACTTATGGGGCGAAAAATTGCTTTTTTAGTCGGGGTGAGGGTTTGGACAAGTGGGGATGTATAGTAGGCCCAAGCCGTTCTGCCTAAACCTAACTTTGCTTTACGCATAGTCAAGGCGACAGTGTGCGATCGGGTGCGTTGAATGAATAGTTTGAAACTATACGGCTTAAAGTATTAGCTTTTCTTGACAGTGTGAGTTTAGACTCTTACAGAATTTACAATACTCAATATAAGATGTATTAGGCACTAAGTTCGTGCAGTTTTGGTGATGAGAAAAGGGAGAATATGATATCTACGAAGGTGATTATCGCCTATAACTGATCGATCTATTGGTTATATTTTTGGACCCTGACATTGCTCTTCCTCTACTTAACATAAGCTTTCTCCGCTTCTTAGATTTTTTTGCGGCCTTTTCAGTGTGCCATTCGTTCGGTAATCGCTGTAGGTTTCGCAGGAAAAGAGCGTGAAAATTTTCATCAAGCAGAAAATCCCTCATGGTCCATGTTAGTATAGTGTCCAAGGAGCACCTTCAATTTTTCCGAGATTGTAATAACCACAGCTTCCTAAAATCCCTATCATGCCCTGATCTTGCTCAGAGTGCAGTGTAGTGCGTGTGAATTGTACTGTGTCGTTTCGGGGATGGCCGCTGATCTCTGCCTTGGGTCGGCGTGATGGTAGCCATTAGCCATTAGTAAGACACAGCATGGCAAGTTAACACTAAAGGGTTGCTATCGGTATGTACTTTTTCTCACGTTGGCCGCTCTAGGACCAGAAATGATCAAGTTGGTGTTTGTTGGTTGTCGGTTGTTTGTTTTGGCGGTGATGGTGGTGGGTGTGTGTGTGTGTGTGTGTGTTGTTGTGTGGTGTTGTTGTAGTGTTGGCCGAAACCCAATCACTGCTGGTGTCCAGCTCCATGTTCTGGACGGCAATGTCAAGCTGGTATTACTTGTGATTGTGTACTTTGTACTTTCTACATAATATACCATGGAATTTCCTCTATATATGAGGCCTCTTCTATATCGTGTTTCTGGTGGTGTATTTACCATTTACTCCCTTACTGTTGTTTGATTACAGTTACTTGTCTTCCTTCCTCTCCTTTGAGAGGATTTTCGTGATATGTTTGTTTTCCAACTTTATCACGATCATTCTATATTGATAGGATTGTTAGCAAACTAAATTTGATTCGGCTGACACAAGGACAGATTGATAGCAAATACGATTGCCCTTGCTGACCTTTTACATATCATTTTTGAGTGTATGGGTTACGCGTGAAATTTTGAGCTTAGTATTTGGGCAATGCATTGTTCGTGATTGATTTGAGATTACGCGGGTAGACATTCTACACCGTAACCCCTTACCCGAACCTTATCTGGTGTGTTTTCATGGGCAGTACCTTGGCATCATGAGCGCTTTATCATCCATGCTTCGCTGCGTCACTCCAGTCAGGAGCCTCAGGTATGTTGTAGATTACACTGCAGTCGTGTGTTATTGGTTACATTTCTTTCCGTTTTGTGCACTTTGGTAAGACTGCGTCTGATCTATACGTTATTCATCTTGTGTTTCATCCATGTCCCTCATAACATAATAAAACATTGTTTACTAGCGTGAGCGAGGAATGTTTCTCTTTGGTGCTGCTACTGCACACTCCAGTAGTAGCCCTAAATGTTATATAAACCTTAACATGGTTCTGTTGAAACCTCACTCAAAAACAGAATTTCATCTCTGAGGAGGAATAGCTTGAGTTTCAAATTAAAGAACACGGTTAGCCCAGTTGAGGATATGTTTTTAGTATCAGACTTACATACCTGTTTAAGTGATTAAACATTAATCGGGGACCCATTTGCACAGTTTCTTTGACTTGGCTGGGGAGTAAATGATAGACGTGGGCATTGGGCGTTAGGGAGTAGGGTTATCGCACTTCAATTCGGTATGTAAACAGCACCTATTCCGTCTGCTCCTACAGAGCCTCTGTGGAACCTAATGAATGTACACAGGATGGTATGTGGATAGAGTGGCTTGCGTGCAACCTGATTTCTATACAAAGGGACAGTGGATCAGTGGTTTGGCTGAACTGTTCAATAGCTGAACATCTCTTTATTATTGAGAGTTGATTTCTCATTTGGTTTTATGATGCCCATGGATGTGAGTGATTGCTGATGGGAGTGTTGCAACCCTCAATGGCGCCCGGAATAAGGGCAGGCGGTTCAGTTTGGTACGGAGCACACTGCGCCCAAATATTTTCCTAGTGAAGGCGGTTGGTCGTTGCGTATTTCAGCGACATTTGTCGGAGGTATTCGGAGAGGTGGCTTTTGCTTTGCATGGATTTGTAATACTAACATATGCTAGTGCAATAAGAGCTTCGCTGTTGAAGAGATCAGGACAAGTCGAGTCACCTCTCCTTCCGGAGTAGAACTCTCTCAGAAGCTTTTGTCTTAGTCTCATCTAAGGCATACCTCAGTCATAGATTTTCTTCTCAAACACCCGGCTAGCTGTTGATCAACGTGCCGAGATTATAAATGCGCGAAGAGGGAGAGTTTACGGCAGGGTCGAGAGGACGAAGAGACGGTCCGGGATGACCTTTGCGAGGCAAGACCGGGCGAAGGAGGCAAGGTGGGAAGATCTGTGCCGGTGACCGGTAACTAGTTTACTCGAGCGCAATCGTAGGCGAATTTCAATTTGGTGGTCAAATTTAAGATGGCGGAGTCATGGAGGATGTCCAATTGAACGAGACTTTCAGAGCATAACCCAGAGCCTCCAGAATAAAAGTCTGTTAACAATATTTCCGTTAATTTAGGGTGTATCATCGGGTAAATCTTGGTGACGATGGTACCAAAGATTAATGGAAAAATACCTTCAGTTTCCCTCACGGCGTTGGTTGATTTTCGAGGCATGTTAATTAAGATTATTGAAAAATGTGGTGATTTTTACTGTATTCTTGCGCTAATAAGGTAATGTTACGCTATAGCGTTACATAACTATCATGTGGGTTCGTATCAATGAGTCTATGCGCTCTACCTTTCGTAATAAAACATTCGAAGAATGTGCGTTTAAATTAAGAAACGTTGGACTCATTGTGATCTAAATGTAGCCTAAACCCTGAGAACAAGAATTGGGCCAAATTGAGGGCGGCAGGTGATATTATGCAGCGACCTGATTATCGCTCAGCGGGATGTACGCGGTGCAGCGGCAAGATTAGACATGCTACAATCGCTCACAGCGGAAGTTGTTAAGACTTGTAAGAATTAGGGGCCTGGACTTGGCAGTATTTGTTAACAACCTGGTGCAACTGACTAATTCGGAAAGTACTACCTTAAGATTTATTGCTCTTCCTGATAATAGCGAAATGTAGATATATTGTGATAAATTGCGAGGCCTACATACTTGCTAGGGTTCTCAGCTTTAGTATTTTTCGGCATGTTATTTACCACCCCAAGAACAGGAATCTTCGGCATAAGCCACACTTTATGTCAGCCTGGTATAAGAGATAAGCAAACCAAGAAAGCACTCCCTCAGCTTTAATGCAGGGAAAACTTAATAAGTTACTACCAAATCTCTATCAAAACATGTTATAAGGCTTGCTAACCGAGGGATTTTTTTTGTATACACTCTAACCTCCACACACAGAGGACGGCCGTACCCATAGCTATCACCGCTCGCCATGCCATTTTGGTAAATTCCGGGACCACCAACTTCTGATCTTCCTGATTTCACTGCTTCACTCAGGCAAATGAAAGCGACGGATGAAGACTTGGACCTCCAAGGCGTTATAAAATTAGTTGTGTCAGATGAAGCCAACCTAGTAACTACAGGACTGTTTTCGCTAGTCACAGACTGATAACAATGTGTTTCGTGGGAGATTCTTTCTGCTGACATTGAAGGCATAAACGACATTCAATTCCTCATCTGGCTCTAATCTCAGTAAGATTTAAGTTGTACTTAATCAAGTTTTAGTGCGAACCGATCGTCACCGTAGGTTTTTGACTTAACGTATCACTGTACGTCCCCATACTCCGATAGCGCATGGACTTGCAGGCAGCAGACATTCGCACTCGAGCTAGAAGGTGTGTTAGGCTATTTCAAGTGCGGGAACTCCATAATCTCTGGACGGGGTGACAGAATGATCCCGCATGATTGTCTGACGAACCATCAAAACAGGGCTAAGTGTCAGAACAGGGCTAGAGATTGAATTCATTACCTACACCGGCTCTTGACGGCTCGTGGAATGTTGGCAGTTCTTGCAAGATAGATTATTACCAGACTACCACGGGAAGCACAGCCCAATGCGCTGCCGTATCGAATATCATCTGGCTGCGGTCAGCTGATGCTTGGGCAACCTATGAACAACTAAGGATGGAATCGATCGTGGCGATCTGCCCAGGTGATGACCCGATACCTTGTGCAGATTTGTGCTCAGTCATTCTATGCGCGCGTTCGAGAATAACTTGCGCAACAACAATGGAGATGTTATTGGTCTGAGAGATCATGCTGTTTTCAGGACACTGGTGTGATTTACCGAGCCATCTCTAGCTGGACGTACTGGCGAGGGTCTAGTTAGACTTGTAACAGGCTTCAACTGTAGACACCAAGGCTGCGGAGGCCAGGACGGATTACCAGGCGTCGTGGCTCCGGGCATGTGCTACCAAACTGGCCAGGTGTTTTCCACTTGACGATTTTTCAATCTCTCCTTGATTCTCTATATTTTAATTGGAGTCGTGTTGGAATACCGAACATGTTTTTTCAAGGCCAGACCTCTACCTAGTTTTCTCCTGTTGCCCCGACAGAACACGAAGGCAAACCTGCCTAAATGGACTTGACCACCCGTTAAGCACTTTACAATCCGTGGCCAAGAAGTTCGCATTGTTGCGAAAGGGTTTGTGAAGTGCTTTGCTTCCTTCCACGATGGATCATGATCTTGAGAAGCCGTCCCTAGGTATCGGTCGCGTGGGTTTTTTCATTTTTCGCACCCACAAAGCTTGCTCGCAGGACGGCCATGCGTTAAGAGGAAGCGACTGGATTGCGTAATGTTGTTGATCAAACTTTATAGCATGGGCGGACGTTTTTCGCTGCGCTCCCAAGCACTTGTTTTGCCATTTTGCTAGGACCTCTTTGCAGATATTCTTCAAATAAAAACGATTTATTAGTTCGGTAATTCAGACACGAGGGTATTGCTTCTGCTTATGTAAGCAAATTAATGAATTGCATGTAGGATCTTTTTCACACTTACATATTAATTATCATCTGCAACTGTGGGTTTGTCCAGTTGCAAGTTAAAGGTTGTTAGTTTCATTCGATTCAAAGGAGTTAAAACACCTATGCCCTTGCAGGAAAACTTGACCACCCTGAAGACTCCACTCATATTGCTACAAAGTTCTGGTGTCATAAGAGAACTTAGAGCCCACAATCCCGAAAGTTATCCCTAACTTCTCATCGTGACTGAGACCTACCTCGACTCGTCAATACGTTTGGAATATGGCCATCACAATTGAATGGCACCTAGAGAACATCTGCTCTGATACTACAGCTCATGAGCGCGCCTTTACTCCCAGAATAGTAAACATGCCATAGTCTCACTTTACCATCACGCCATACTGTACGATCCTCGAATCAATTATCCATACAGCTTGCCGCTTTATCCCCACACTGACGAGGAATGCACTCGCATGGGCTGATAGAGAAATTTTTAGTGCTACTGTGACTAGTCTCCATGCCATATGCATGGTACAGGCGAATTGTCGAGGCGTGTTCCTATCTCATTGGCTTCAAGTCATGGTCTTCTATCATTGGCGTTGTTACTGTCTTGTCTCAAAGACTGGCCTTCCATATGATTCACTATAAAGCCGCTTCAATAGAGAGAGCTCATACCTGGGAAATCATCCTCAGTGTAGCTATCACTTGACTTGGGCATACGTCACTGGGGTCACAACTGGATCCTGGACTTACACCTTAAGAAACGGTGCCTGCCACCCACTTGCCTCGAGCGTTCGCTGAGGATGGTAGGCTATTGCGACCAGATGTTGCTGGCGTAGACAGAACAAATTTTCTCTGCACTTCCTTGGGATAAAGAACTTCCTCTTACACTGAGCCCGTGCCTTCCACATCTTTAGCGTCCTGTTCCGTACCCCCTACTCTGTCACCTTATTACACCCGCCCCGCTCTGCCCAGCGAATCAGTCATAGATGTTGTGTAAGGTTGCCGGGAGTATGAGGGGTAGACCCCACGGGGTGGGCTGAGGTGTGTGATGCGCTAGTTATGTTGTGTATGTCAATCTCGAGTGGATATGTCTGCGTAACGAATTTATGCATCAACATCTTCGCCATCCCGCTATACAGATCTTCTTGCTCCGTTCAGAAGACCAATATTGTACGTAATGCTATGCCTACTGGTTAGATTGTAAAGGAGCACTCCCCAGGGGATTGGATAAGTAATTATTGGTCCGTCTGAATTAAGGTACATTAGTTTCCCATAATTAAAATGTCAAATTCAACGCCTCGTGCGGCTCAGGTTTTGGTTTTTTTCCCCCCGGCTATATTTGTCTCAGTATAGCATACTCGCTCTGGATGATACAAAACCCACATGGGTGGTGGTAGACGTTGAGCATTCCAATTGTCCGATCAGAGCGATATCGAACTGCTCAGTTAACGGACGATTTCAGTTCAAAGGTGCATTGAGCCAGAAGCATCTTATCGACAGACTTAAGTAGCGCTGTTATCACCTGTTCAAATTCGAATGGATGACAGGCGTCCATAAGGTGCAGAGAAGAGGTCAGATACGCTTTGGTAGTCCGGGGTGGGTGCCAGGTAATAACAACCTATTCTGCTCCTCGTAATTGCTGTATACAGATAGTGACGTTCAAGAGCGTAAAGTATTCGGGTGTAAGTTGTGAAGCTCCATCACAATTGAGTTTAAAGACTCATGCAACATCTGACAAGAGAAAATAGTGTCATATGCGAAGCATATACGATGTCACTCTATGCTCTCCTCTTCCGTTTTATACCAATCACTGTTGCACTGTTATGTTTCACCCGTCTGATTCTCAAAACCTCCAACTCTCATTCTGTCTGTTATTGTCATACTGTAAGTTAGAACTTTTCCCTCAGAGTTGGATATGAGGAAAAAGATTACTCCTGGTGTTGGTAAATAATTGTGAGGGTCTGATTTGAGCCGTCTCAGCAGCATGCTCACTCTCTCTGGCTGTGTCAGTTTGCCTTCTCCAGGCTGCTGCCGAGCACCCTGGTCACTGTGGACTGTCAGGCAGGCAGGCAGCATCGATCGGGGTCCGGGGCCCTGGCCCTGGCCAGGGGTATAATGGCTCCCACATTGCCTGCTGCCTGCCCAGGACTGACACATCCTGTTAAGCCTGAGACGAGCTAGCTCAACGCATTTACCAAAATGTAAATCATTTCTAGTTATTCCCTCATCATATGCCCTGCACCGATAGTCCCAACAAGGCAAGGCTGTCAGGCTTTTTGAAATCAAGGGCTCTCTGCTGATCAAAGACTCTTGTTTATGCCCTGTGTCATTGATGGTTTTTGGCAGGCGCAGGGTATTGTGACAATCTCCCACTTGTTATTCGTGCGCTGGGCCGTGGCTGCGAGGCAAGGCATTCTCCACTGCACCAGGTGAACAGCAGTGGGCCCTCCCGGGGGCTGGGCCATATGGATGAGGAACATGAGAAAGTCTTACTGCAAATAATGTCAGTCAGGATACCCATGCAGTGGAGGGAGCCCTGAGTGAACACAGCCATTAAAGGCTAATGTTGAATTGTTTCTTCCTGTTAACAGAGTTGGGTTAGTAAAAGACGGATAGAAGGAGATATGCCTGTAGCAAGAAGCCACTGAGAGTAATTGGCATGGAGAGGTCCTTCTGAAATCGCAGAGGCAATATTTTCTCCATCTCAACTATGGAGGTAAAGAGCTTATCAGTCATCACTAAAAGTAGTCATCACTAAAGTATTTCAGAAATACAGCATCATTAAATCCAATCAAATTGTATTTGTCACATACACATGTTTAGCAGATGTTTTTGCGGGTGTAGCGAAATGCTTGTGTTTCTAGCTCCAACAGTGCAGTAATATCTAACAATTCACAACAATACACACAATACACACAACCTAAAAGTAAAATAATGGAATTAAGGAATGTATGAATATTAGGATGAGCAATGTCAGAGTGGCATTCCTCACTACATTTCATGATCACTGATTGGGCAGGCAGACATTTCCAATGAGCATCATGGTGGATTTTCCTGAAGATAACTGATACTCAGACACTTTCACCTTAGCTGATCGGATTACACAATCATATTTTGGCTTAGTGAAAGTATGATATGTTATATACTGTATAAAGSAAAGACACTTCTGTCTCTATGMCAGGATATGTTCTGACATGCTGCTGTAATTTATCAGTGGTTACAACCCCCCTCTCATTTTCACMTTTTACCTGTTATACAGACCTAGATCTCAGCATCCCTGATACAACACTTGGAGGCAAGCAGACAATAAACTCCTCAGTCCCTTCTGCTAAAACCTCATAGCATGCGTGTTTCCCATTTAGAGGAATCTGCTCTACAGCAGTGTTCACWGATTTTTTTYMTTTTTTACTTTGGATCCAAGATTCCACATCAGTTCCAATTACAGYTCTCTGACGGAGAGAGGCRCGTCTGGAGCCCATTGTTCTTTGTCTGCCCCAACCCTGTTAGGGATCTGACATACCAAGTCTACAGTGACTGTACAACTGCTGTGATCTAAAATTGAAATAGCTTCCCTCTTCCTTTCCAGTTGTATAACTGCTGTCTTATGCTATTTGTATGTTTGTTTAAAGTAAGAAATAATGAGATGTGATACARAACTGTGGCTGTGTCCAAGTACAAGGTAGTTCAGAACTGAAATCTTCATATTATTCTTTACACTGTCAAGGAAACAGAATACTCTACTAAATCAGTCCAGATCTGACCAAGCTGAAACCAAGAGGGTCTGAAAGCAGAGTTCATCAGTGGGTGAGAGAGAAGAKGGGTGAGGTTAAACCAGAGAACTAATTGGCAGTTTAACCCTAAYAGTATTCACACCTGCCTGCAGAGCAACACAGGGTCTTGTAAACCCMTTTTAATAGCGTCTACATTTCCCCACAAAAAAATGTCTTCAAACGTMATTTTATATTTTGCACTSTAAGTCKTTTAAAAAGTTGTGTCCAYAGAAAATGTCAAAATAAGAAAAAAGATGGTTACGTTAGAGTAATAGATATGATCATCATAGCAGCTWTGCTATGAGGGGTAAATKACTATAGTTCCTGCCCTTGGATATCCGTGCTGGACCCCTTAAAGTTAGCAAGGGTCAGACCTTCACTGGGGACAGACGTTAAGTCGCTGTCAAAAACGAGAGGGGAACATCAAAGTGTAATTTAACTGGCAGTAAAGCGACAGGGCGCCTCCCCAGCCTCTTTATTGRAAAGGACGGCTAGGGTCAGCTCACAGCATTTAAAAGAAACACTATAAATTAGACACCCTGCGGTGACTGAGAGCGATTAATGRYAAAATATTCCMAAACCYRRARAAATATCCCTAAATATTAGAAAACATAAATWAAAGAGATTAAGTGTGTGTAGTCTAGGCTTGATAGATCCCTGTTTTGACTGGACCCAGGGTGCAGAGGAAATTTGTGTAAGCTGTTTTCTCTGCTAAGCGTTTATTTGTAACTCTAATTTGGTTTGTTTTCCCTTCTTAAAATATGGATTGAATCATAATGGGAAGCTTTGTGCTCTGAAGTCCCGCCATCTCTGTGAAGTCCTCTCTTCCGGCCCGTTCCGCTGGCTGTGAGGCTGTTACATACAGACACACTAACTAACACAGGTAGTGGATGGAGAGACTGACTGGTGTGTTGAGATGTAAACTTTGTCATGCCTACATCATGACRAATGAAAAGTGATGTGAGAGACATTGATCCATTTTATTGCAGCCTGTGAGTGTGTCACCACAAGGCATTAGCATGGGGAGAGCCTTATTAGCAAGCCCTCTGCCTACACGGCCATTTGCAAAACCAGAGCTAATCGCCTACCCAAAGGCAGATGGAGTCGAGTCTCAGCAGTTCWTATAAACCAGTCCTTCTTAAACGATCTTGTTCCTGGTCAGGAGCACCATGACACCACTACGAATAGCACCGCAGTATGAGTAGGCTATGGTGTCAATTGCAGTCATTGAAACAGTTCAAGGTTAGCCTAAGYTGGTGCTCACTAGGCCCATGCCTTTCTCATATCCCTGCTGCCCTCTCATATGCCTGACGCCRTAAACAAAACCTCASCTAACGGATGARAMAGTTCCATAAGWACYTCTCTGACTAGCTTATAGCTACRGTAGTTTGGGAGCATCTGATAGGTAAGCGTCCACTTTGAAGTCAAACAGTGAGAGGGATGATTCATCCCATCAGGCTGCTGTGAAGTGCACACGCTGCGCCAAAAAACAACTGCTATGGGAGCGTATCCATAAAGCCTGAGACACTGATAAATCACCCCTCTCTCTTCAAGGTTCTTCATCTGTCTGAGAGTCTCTCTCAGGCCCCAGAGCATGGSAGGATCTCCACTAGCCTGAGACTGGGCTAGGGTCTACTCAGTGCCTTTTCCACAGTTTGGCTAGCTCTAAAACAAGGTCAAGACACTGTTAGACAATTACACATAAGATGAAGGAACAAAGCTCTATTTGTCTTTCTGAAACCAACTTATTAGCATATCTGGAAACACTTTCCCCTGCTCTTATACCCATGTAAATACACAGTAATAACTGTAACAACACTGTAAGTTGTGTTGGAGATATAATACCCAGTGTAATGCAAAGTTCATGYAAAATAATATTTGACTGCGTACGCTGTGGTTTTAACCAGTACTGTACTGAAATGACTAAAGGAAAGAAAGCCTTCATGTTCCAATAGATTTGAGGTTATTTGAATGAATGCAGAGGRAGACCCCTTGAGAGGGGAAGGCTTCTTAATGTGAGATCCTCTCAGTTTATCTAACAGTTGACGTTATGTTCCCTCCTCCTTTCCCAGTGAGGTCTGAATCTCTCGGGTGATGTTAAAAACCACAATGAAGCAAACATCCATTTTACGAGTGCACGGGAATGCCATAATAAAGACAGGTTGGCCACTGTCCTCTTAGCATAATGTGGATTCCACTTCTGACAATAGCATTGTTATACTGAAGTAAATACAATGTGGAAAGAGCACTAGATTGTCCTTCGTGGTCCGAATTGATAATCACTTGTAACTAAGCAAAAATGATCATCTGCTTGTTAAATAATATATAATTTCATCTAGGCTTCTTAAAATGATTTACATCAGCTCCCATGTGAACTTACATAGTACTCTGTCATTAGGAAACACCATGTGAAATAATGTGATTCAATGGGTAGTTTATAGAAAAAAGCAACATGCTTATAATTTCAGTTCTTGTGATGGGTGCCACTGTCCAGGCCAATGGACATGCTAACTTTTTACTGTACTATAACGTCTGAGAAAATGTATACGCAGTAGGTGATATTACAGACTCTAATCTTCTGGGATATTCTTTGTGCTGGATGTCTGATCAGTAAGCGTCCTCTGAGGGCCTCAACCATGGAGGGTTTAGTTACACAGCAGAGGATCTGACTGCCGGGCTGAGAGAAGGCCTGGAGTACGAGGTTCAATGTAGCCCTGTCTCACTCCGGCCGCGCAGATTGAGCCTAATGTAAATTGCTGTGCCAAAATACGAGTTAACTGGTAAAATGATCCTAGGTCCTTGTCACCTCTAGTCATGTCAGCAACCTGCTGAAGTGTGTCCTGGTTCTCCAGGCTTCGCAGCACTTCCATGGCTGGTTTCTATTACCCGCTGCTCATATCAATCAGCACAGACGGACAGAAAGAAAGGCTCAAATGGTTGTGCTGTACTAAAGACGGTAGAGAGAGAAAGGGCAGCAGATGGGGTGTTGGTGGCTTCAGTCTAGATTGAAAGGATCTCACAGGACAGTTTATTCACACCTCCTATATCCTCCCTCTCTTTGAGTGAAAACACGATATTGTAACCACAACTATATTCCAAATGCTTGTAATGTCACAACAAAGGATCTTCCTCTCTCCGTCTATAGCTCACGAATAGTTCATTGGAAAAGCTCTTGGAATGTTAAAGTAAATAGTGATCTTGACTACAAATGTTGCGAAAATATAATGTACGTTTCTGTTTGGATTCTTTTGGGTTTTAGATCGATTCGCTCTGGAGAATTTTGGGGTACAGCTCTTCTAAAAAGGGAAGGAAACCAGAGTTAAAGGTCTCTGTGTCCTGTCCTCAGGGAGGACAGTCAAACACCATAAGAGGAAAACTCCTGTTGCTTCAAGAAAAATACAAAGAGATTGATGTTCCTAGTTAGAAGGTTATGTTCTCAGTGGGTACTCTGACCCCTCTTGACACGGTAGAGAAGCCAAGGATAGCTATCTCTGACAATGTGCATTGTTTGTGTGTGTCAAACCAAGTCAAGAAACGATCTATTATTCCATCTTATTCTATTCTACTATATATTTTAATGTAAAAAAAAAACAATCCCCCAATGTAAAGGCCACCTGTTGTCAGATTCTATCAGGTTGAATTTTGTCCACTCTCCCTGAGATGTTTAGAGCCAGGCCCTAAATATCCTATTACCTGGAGGAGAGGAGTCTGGTTTATGGAGCCTGGAGTCCAGTGGAGTCTACAAGCTTTTATCACTGCATGTAGACCCGGCTAGGAAAGGGACTGCTCTCCCCTACTGCTAATGCACAGACCTTGTATATGTTGTCCCTGAAGTAGCATATTGTTGGTCCAGGGCTGCTGGACCTGAGAGAACCTCAATGTAACTGGACTGATGGGCYGTAGAAAGTGTCCCATTGTTTCATCTTAAGAGGTTTGAATGGAGGAATGGTTGAAACCATGCCATTTGTTACCCTGTACTCTTTTGGAGCCACAGTTTTTTTTACCATAATTCAACGGTGGCTTAGAAAACCTGTATGAAAATCTAAAGGGTTCTAGCTGTCCTTTACAATTTGGTTGACAAAACAATACATTTCCCTTTGCCTCATTTCTAAGTTGCAGGCACAAAGTATTTGTTTCCTTCCTCTTACAGTACGTAAAGATTTGTAAGCACAGTACAGCATGTTAATGTCCACAAAATCATTCACTGATCCTTTCAATCACTTGCGACCCACCCCATAAACAAATATTGTATTGGTGACATGTTGTGTATTTGTATGCGCACTTGTTTAGCAAGGTTACACAAACCAGTCACCTCTTGGACACGCAAGGACTGCCTGTGGTTACGAGGGGCTGGCCTTTGAAAGTATGAAAATAACTGGGGGAAGTGCTGATGTACATCTGAGTCACATTAATGGTGGAGGTCTCCTGTAGTGCTGAGACTTTCCTGCCTGCTCTTTAACGTTCGCTCTGTCTGAGGAGTCAGTCATACCTGTGGTCAGGCAAGGCTGCTGTAAGGGTGACATCCACTGTAAAAACGTGCATGGTCTACCCAGCCAGGGTCCTGTGATACCATAGAACAGGGTTTCTCAAACTTGGTCCTGGGCCTCCCCTGGGAGCAGTTTTTTTTTTACTAGCACTACACAGCTGATTCAAATAACCAAAGCTTTATGATGAGTTGGTTATTTGAATCAACTGTGTAGTGCTAGGACAAAAACAAAACACGTGCCCAGAGGGTATCTGTTGTAAAATATTAGATATGTAAACTTCCTTTTTAGTAGCTCACTTATTGCTTTAATAAGATACATTAGGACGGCATCATTAGTCTAAGTATTATTTATGGCGGTTTGTTTGGGATTAACAGTGGCAATCATTTTCTTTACATCTACCGAGTGTGTGACGTTATGTAGACTACAGGTCACTGGCAAGTTCAGCTGAACACAAAAAGAAACAAACTCCCTTGAAATCTCCCGAAAACAGCGCTGGTATTATCTTCAAAGGCCCCCGCCGTGTTTTAGCGGGAAATATTGTAAAGACTGTGACTCCAGGAATTTCAGCCTACCTGCTTAAGCCTGATTGAAGTAATAACTCACGAAGTCCCCGTTGAATTACCTGCCATGACTTATACCTGTGGTCGAAACCAATATGGCTTCCAAGACCAGGTTTAGGGTCTTTAAAACGTGACCCTAAATAAGATCTCGTGAGTGATTATGTGATCTGGTAGGTTTACGGAACATAAAAACTATTCCCCGGACACAAACGCATTCCATTGCAAATATGACCCCGAGTTGATAGGAAAGTGTGACAATGTGTTTGGGTTTTTAGTATAGGCCTATGTGATTCAAACGCACCTTCAAATAGATCATTCAATTTTCAGTCCGTGTCTATAGGTTTTCATTAGTTGACTTTGTATATGCCGAGCATTTTCGTAATTTCTTACAGGTTTATGTGCAGGCCTGATCTTTTCCGCGCTATATTACGCACGCCTCTCCTGTGAGTCATTACGTACCAAAGGTTAAGCAATGCCATAACACAGGATTGGAAATTAAATATATGAACAACTGAATATTATGTTTAACTTGAATAACTTGTAGGCTTAATGTTATAGGCATACCACGTTTGGCGCCCGTGCGTAATGTGCTTAAATGACCAATAGAGAAAAGACTGCACATACGGGTTCAAGTTTGGATCAGAGTATTTACTCATTTATTTCAGGTGAATATTTTCTTGTTCAGAATGATCTAAATATTAGAAGCTATATAATGACTATATAATAGGCAACTTGTCGCTTTTTGAATAATAAAGATGTGCATACGGTAAATGACTTCTGATTCATCAAAATATGCTCATATGGTTAACTATTGTTTAACTACTATTAATATTATTATTATTATTAGTAGTAGTAGTAGTAGTAGTAGTAGTCGTCGTATTCCCATAGATTCCCAGCAGTGATCAATCAGTCGCATACTCTTGACAAAGCAAGTGTCTGGTGTTCGTATGTTGTTGTCCAAAGTTATTTGATTAAACCAAAGAGATTCGATAACATCTGCACAGCAGACCATCATTAAATCTTATATTGATGGCTATGCTATGTTACGTCACCCGTTTAAACTAATTACGTAGCGAGGAAAGACTGATTGGTTTATGTGCTTTCATTAAGGTTTACAGAAATCCTATTCTGGCACGTTAGTGGCATGTTTTCAGTGCCCAGCCCTCCTCCGTAACTCAGCTGTAAATACTTAATTATGTAATAATAATACTATTATTACTGTTATGATGATGATAGTCTAGTCGTCAACAATAATATCATCTTTATCCTCATTAATATCATCCTGATCCCCATCATGGTAGCCATTAGCCAATAGTAAGACCAGCATGGCAAAGTTTAACTGAAGTTTCTTCATGTGTACTTTTTCTCACGTTGGCCCGCTAGACCAGACAATTGATCAATGTCTTCTCCTTGACAGCAGTGATTCAGTGCTTTCGCTTTTATATTGACATCTCAACTCGTTATATCCTCTTTGGTTGTGTCCCCATTTTCTCATTTTCACGAAGGACAGGACTCCTGTCGTTTTCACTAGATATTCATTAGAATATCTGTAATAGTGATTCATTAACAGGTTTGGTGAAGCCTATACTTTCGTTTAATCAAACCGTTCCCATGCACAACAGTGCAAATTGATATTAGAATATTGATGGAAATTGTTAAATATTCTAATTTCATTCTATAATTTCAGTAATCTGGCATTTGATTTTAATTTGGATGTTGTTYGTGTTAGCAGCACTGTCCAGTGTCCATACGTTCACTGTRCATGCATCTTTAGTGTCGGTTTAGTTTTTCTATTTATTGATCCGGAAAAACAGAAAACGGATGTTATTGTTATGTTATAAATCAGGTGTAATGGGTATACATTTACATTTTCTAAATTACACAGATGGATGGAGAAATACTTCAGTTTCCCTCACAGAGCGCTTGGTTGATTTTCGACCATGATTAATTAAGGATTATTGAAATTGTGGTGATTTTTACTCATTCTTGCGCTTAATGTTACCAATAGCGTTCAATAAACTATCATGTGGTTCGATCATCGTCTATGCACTCTTACTTTTTGTAATAAAATATGTGAAGAATGTGCGTTTAAATGAAGGAACGTTGGACATCTTTGATCTAAATGTAGCCTAAACCTGAGACAGAATTGGGCCACATTACAGAAAATGTTTTAGAAATGAGCTAACTACTCTTTTTTATCTAGACAAGTCAGTTAAGAACAAATTCGTATTTACAATGACGGCCTACCGGGTTAACTACCTAGTTCAGAGGAAGAACGACACATTTTTTACCTTGTCCGCTCGGGGATTCGATCCAGCAACCTTTCGGTTACTGGCCCAAAGCTTTAATCACTAGGCTACCTGCCGCAATTGGTTTATAGAGACTTCGAAACGTGAGACTGAAATAATTATTTGGCAGAAAGTCTAAGGCCTCTAAGGCCTCTATTATAATTTTAGCACTGCTTTAGTCTTGTTTAAGTAAGCCATTTTCTTGAGGATTCGTGGCCTACGTCTCGAATATCATCTGGCTTTGGTCACTGACTTCTAAACCTTAAACAACAAATGAATCACGTTTGAAATTTGTAATAACTCCTAAAAAAATTCTTAGCACTTGTAACCACTCTCCTGAGAGAGGATCCATAAAGCTTTTACCGCAGTATTTGCTGCTTCCCTCCAGTTGATCATCTGAGAAGCCGCTGTATGTCCGTGGGTTTTCATCTCACCCACAAGCTGCTCGCAGATGGTTAGAGAAAGCGATGGATTTTGCGGTATTTGTGTYAAATTTATAGCATGGGCGGATTCTTCCTGCGCTCAAGATGTGCCMTTTGCTAGACCTCTGCAGAATATCTTCAACATAAAGATATAGTTCGGTAAATCAGTAGAGGGTATTGTTTCTTATTAAGAATTAAGAATTGCATGTAGGTCTTTTTCACATTACATATTAATTTAATGCATCGCAACTGTGGGTTTCCAGTTGCAAAGTTAAAGGTTGTATTTCATTGTAAAATAAACAAATATTTCTTAAGAACTTGTGATCCGTTATATTTTATTGTATGGCCATACAAACATCTATAAGGTCACCAATACCCAAGTCACGCTAATGCAACGTCTCTGCAGAGTGCACGTAGGCTATTGTAGGCTAGAGGCCTTTACAGTGTTATTTTGTCAGTTCAAAAAATCTGGCTGTTTTAGTCACCAACTTCAAGTCACCATAGGCTATCAGTTTGGGCAATATTTTCTATAAGAATCGGATTATCTTTACCTTGATATCATATAGGTGCCGAAACGTGTGTGTGTGTGAGTGGGTGTGGTGTGGTGATGTGTATGTTGTGTATGTCATCGATGGATTCTTAACATTTGCAAACTCCCCCAACATCTTTTGCTCGTGAGACAATATTGAGTATGTAGCCTATAGATTTAAAGAGACTAGGGATAATAATATTGGTCCGCTGATAAACTATTTCCCATATTAAAGTAAATTCAACGCTCGGTAATTTTTCATACTTGAAAACGTGTTAATTCAATTGTCCGATTCAGATTCAATATTAAGGATTGTAATGCAGATTATCGCATTAAATATAGCCTAATTTAATTCAATCGYCAAAGGGAAAACGTGATAGTCCGGAAGGTTATGCCTCTTCGTAATTGTGTTACAGGGGATAGTTGTGGCCGTAATATTGGTAGTAAGTTGTGAAGTCCATCACATTGAGTTTGTAAAGACTCATGCATTGACAAAWGTTCATATGCGATTAGTGATATTATCCTAACACCCGGAATGATAGCAGACGTGATTACTTCACCCATTTATTTGATTTTATCGTCGGTTCTGATTATTGGAAGGAATTTCTCAACGTACAGGAACCTGTTTACGAGGCATGTGGAGACATGCATAACGTTCCCAACTTAAAGAAGAAAATACGCAAAACATCCCTCATTATTGGGGGCATAGTCAGTCAAGTGAACAGATATTTACACCGAGCAGTGTATACAGAACACAAGCACACTTTCGGTTGTCATTTGATATGGTTTTTCCATAAGAGTAAACAATACGGGACACGGGAAATCTCCGTTCGTTCGAARCAGAACTGTGGTTTTACTCACCATAGCAGGGAATGAGCGCTCCGTTGTGTCCGCTTTCTTGGTGCAGTTTGCCTCCTTCCGGGGGGGTTTTGCAAGAAGACCTCTGCATGAAGAGGTGGTATTTGTTAAAGGTGCCTTCCCCAGCGGTGGCATCCAATGACTGACACTCCTGTTGGAATGGGCTCCGAGWCTTTTCTCCGTAAGCCTGACCTTTGTTTGGCAGGAAAGTGGGGCTGTATTTGGTGTCACTYRCTTGGAATGTCCTAAACGGGTTCGTCGGATGATCCCTACCTTGCGGTGCAGAGGGGCTATAATATGAATCCATGGATGTCATATCGCAGTATGAGACGCACGTCTCGGCGTTCATGCCTAAAAAAAGTTACTGTGAGAAAAAGACKWCCAAACTTTTTTCTTTCTTTCCGTTTTGGAAAGGGAAGCAAACAGATACCCTCACTCTCTCTCCCTCTTCCACATACGGATGAACACACACATACACACTGTCACGCACACACACATACACTGGCGCGGCAGCTGTGTTTGGTTATAAAACGATTCAGATGTTTTCCAGGAACCACTCGCTGACCAAAAGCTAAAAACTCCCCTTAAGGTTTAGAGGAGTAACAAAAATGCGTCTTTCTTCAGAAGATGCAACCCAGATCTCCCCGATATACACTAGAGCTGTGCGGACTTCAAGTCAAGACATCTCCGGAGTGATTATGTTGATAAAATGAATGGGTGATGTCAGACCTTTCCTCAGAAGAAAAAACATTTTTTTTTTTTTTTTTTTTTTATATGTGGGGGGACTTAACACATGACATTAATGTAATTAGGGTATGAATATATAACTAATTGTAAGTGAAGGGCAACAGCGAGAGCGCAATTTTATGGTTGATTCGTAATGGTTCGTCAAGAGGGGACTTCTTCTAGACAACTGGGATCTCGACACATACAGGACAATATAGCCTATCTATTTTTCATGTGTATTGTGTGATTTGTGACACGTATTTCTATTTATTTGTTTCAGAGGGGGAGGGGGGTTATGTGTTTTAAGCAGAATTACATTTTATTTTTCTGGAAACCATATCACTCAGAAAATATTTTCTATCGTTAAAGATGAGTTAGCCTATATTCAGAATATCTACAACTTTATCCTTATATCCCGTTGATCTAAGTTTTTTTGACTTTTTGAAATGAATAAGGCCTTTTTTCTCATGTCATTAACTGATTGRWRATWAATCACATTGCACTTATAATTTATCTCCGTGTCAAACCCTTCGCCTCTTGATGTGATTCATTTGATGTGAATGAYATATTGTAMGTTCATTAATAGCATTTAATATCGCCGGGTTCAAACTTTAACGCAAATTATTTAACTTAAGCCTATAGCACGGGTTCTCCAATTAGACACGTTTGCAAAGGTTGAATGGGTCCCGTCGATAAATGAACC
Organism: Salvelinus sp. IW2-2015; assembly: GCF_002910315.2. Taxonomy (NCBI): domain Eukaryota; kingdom Metazoa; phylum Chordata; class Actinopteri; order Salmoniformes; family Salmonidae; genus Salvelinus; species Salvelinus sp. IW2-2015. The sequence goes on from NC_036850.1 coordinate 19,871,455, forward strand.
ACACTGATATAACCACGTCTAATTCAACAAAATCATACTATGTGGGCCTAAAGGCTTATGGGCTCAAAATTATTATCTAATAATTTCAGTGAAATTAGTCCAATATGTCTTAATAATTGGAGATATATCTATATTACAACGATTATTGCAAACTCGGCAACAAGCACATCACTGAAATGTCAAAACGTAGTGGTAGGAGTCATCGTGTYTTCTATTGCCACTTACTTCAATATTTTAATAACAGATTAGGCCTATGTTAATGAGCTCGTGGGACGTTGGGACATTTATTTGTCACATGCAGGAAAAAAACATATTTTTCTCCTTGAGTTACTTTTTCATTGATATATCCAATTTTGTGCGATATTGCTCAGCAAATTAAATATTTTAATTGAATTGGTGAAGAACATGCTTGGCTACTATAGTCACTGTATTTAGACTTGAACATATGGCTATTAGGCTACAATCTTATTACAGGGAGTTGCTGTGTAAAGCCCCTCTGGTGAAAAATATTCCGCGTAAAATATCTCTGCAGTAGGCTACTGAAAACAACATGGTTCTTTGATCACTGAATGTTCACGGTGTAGTTCATGGGTAATGAGGTTGGAAACGAGACTGACACCCTCCTAAAACCTACAAGTGGTGATGACAGGGTAGTGAGACATGATTAGGCTACATTAAAATGTCATGTCATCAATTAAGCGAATTTAGCACAATCTCACACTCATTGTTTATGTAAAAATATTGCATTCGTGGGCTGAAATCGAGTCAAACTTTTAATTAGGATAATTGTCTAATTGAATGTTTAATTAAGTATATCAAACGCAATATAAAAAAACATAATTAGCCTATTATGAAACGTTTCCCAAAACGTAGCAAAGGCCTAGTCAAAGGCAGCCTCGATCGTTGGAGCTATTTGAAAATGAGTGCATTTTGCTGTAGATCACTTTGAGAGCGAAGGCCTGCATGCTTTTCAGATGCTACAAAACGAATGTTCAATAAATAAAATAATGAGACATAGAGATTTCGGTTAATACTATTGGACATGGCTACATGGTGATATTACAGGAAACGGACTTGAGCATTCAAGCACTTAAATAATTCATTGGTATTATTTACTACCCAGGGAAACGTAATCAACCCAGCATAACGAAGTTCAATACAGGCTGCATTAAAGTGGCCTTGTTAATTTAACCACACGCTATAGTACACATTAGGCCTACACGATGTGCAGTTTTATCTATGCAGTTCGTGGTGATTGGTTTGGTGATTCCTTTGATTGTTAAGTTAAATTGAAAATTATAATCGTAAATTAGGCTACATGGTTTAGTTAGTCTTTATATTAGTCTTTATATATTTCCCTTTAGCGCAAGCATAGGCCAACCTTACCTGTTAGATTGGCCTAGAGAGCCTTTTCTCCTTTACTGTCAACAGTAAAACACCAAGGCAAGGACGCTATAAAACAGGGTTATCCAAAGCCGCATTCCATATTAAATTAAATAGAGCACATCTCCACATTGGTGCTCATTTGCGGACTTTCTTCCCCAGTACTTCCGGTATCAGAGAACTTGTGTAAAACTCACGGGTGATTATATTTTCCACCATCGAACCAATGAATATATTCACCATTTGTTTCCACGGGATGCACACACCTCAGATATGTTGTTGTCATTTAAACTCAAAACCAATCAATCAAAATAATTAATTAAAGCATTATAAGTATTATTATAAGCCTATTATTATAATTATTATTATTGCTCCAAATTGCTTCCAACTTTTTTCTGTCATGCATCATTCATTGAAATATTAGATGAGAAGCATTCATTATATTAATTTAGTAGGACTCACAAATTACATAAACGAATGAATAGGACATTTCAGTGGACTTTGGAAATGTGGAGGCCCACTAAAATGTTATATTGACTGCTGTAGATAACATTGCGTTAATGTGAAATAGGCGCTTGATTAAACGCTCAGTCTCAAGGACAGATAAATTCGATTGATTTCACCCTAAAGCAGTGTGAATCAATTTAATTAAAAGTTCTGTTTCCAGACAGTGGTCATTCATATCAAAGAGATCAAACGCCACAATGTATTTAGATCTGGCTTTTTAAAATTATTTTACTTTCAAATTAATCGAATTTCCACGTCTTTTTTGTTGTTGCTGTATATTTTATTTTAAATGATTTTCTTTTTCAATTTAGTACAAAACAAAAGCACACAAAAAAATAACAAAAAAACACAGCTGCCAGACATATGAAATGAAGCATTGCTTAAGCAAGACATGGGACAAGAATAGAGCAACAATGACAGATACAACAACAATAAGCGTTCCTAGTCAGTGTTCCCAGTCAGTCTCTGTCCAGACGGTCCAGAAACGGACCCGAAATCTGCTGGAGGAGAAAGTCCTGAAAAAACTAATATTTTTTCAAGGGGGGGTGGTGACTTCCATTTCCACAACGTCTTAACATAGATGTTTTGTATTTGTCACATCTGTGTCAAACACAAATTACTTTCACTTTGTTTGCCAGTTATTTACCAGTAACATAAAGCAATGATCCTAGATGTTTTGACGTGATATACAGCAATACAGGCTTTGTCGACTTTTCCGTTCAGCAACGTTTGTTTGTTCCATATTACTTGCTATATAAACTGCTATTAACTTAAATGAAATATTCTCAGCTCATCTGTCACTTATTTTCTCCGATGTTGGAGTTTTGTTAATATCCTATGATAACAGGTACTGTACATTGTGCCGTTCCTTATGAAAGGGTAAAGAAAAAAGAAAAGGTAGCAAAAATACCACACCAGTGTGCAAGCTTGAATAATGTAGATTGATGATTTATATTATGTATTATGTAAGGCATCTGTCATGACAGACCGACGAAATGAGGAACATTGTATGCTTTAGTGAATGGTAAAGTGGAATATGTTGTCATGTTGTCTAAATGGAGAAACAGTGTGATGCGTCAGTCATAGATGGGAACAGGATCAGGATGTTCCAGGGGCTGGTGGGTCCACCCTTAACCTCTACGGATGTGGTCCAGAAACCGGTCGCCCAACCTTAACCTGATGTGCCCAGCCTGTCTCCGACAGGTAGACATGGAGGGAGACATGATGTCACATTGTGTATTTGTTCTGCAGGCAGGCAGGGCAGGGGCCAGGTTGTGTTACAGGTCTGAGGCTGGTGCCCAGGGTGGTAGAAAGCAGCACTCTTGGCAGTAGAGGAATGTATATTCATGGCACACAGAGAGAACGTGTGGAGGACCCAACACCACAGCAGAATAAATGCAAACCAGCCATACTGAGCAATCACACACACACACACACACACACACACACACACACACACACACACACACACACACACACACACACACACACACACACACACACACACACACAACACACAACACACCACCACACACACACACCACCACACACACAACACACACACACACACACACCACACACACACACACACACACACACACACACACACACGAACACACAGTATCTTACACACACGCATGCACACCCACACGTATGCGCTCACACACACCCACACACAACACACGCACACACACATATATTATTGTATGTATATTATATTATATATATACACGTCAAATACGGCAATGCACTTGCAGCACTTTGTTCCCTAGATTAAATTTGAAGGGCATTTAGACAGCTGAAAGGTGCCTCTATGTTTATGTATTGCTGTCTCTATACTTCAGTACTGTTTACGTTCAGCCAAGCCAGCAGCAAAAAGCCTTTGAGAAGTGAGGTACATAGGTTTGTGACAGTCAAATGCATAAAAATACCATATTTTATGGGGGGGAAAACAACTCAAGAAACACTTTTACAATGTGAGTGAACCACTGTGTGTGTCCTACTCCGTCCCCTGACCCCTGCCAGAGGAACAGGTGTGTTTGGTAATGAAAGCCCATCAGGGCTTAAGAGGCTGAACACACACATCCTATACCCCAGCAATGATAGAAGGGTTAGTGATGACACCAGCTTCTGAATAACAGCTAGGAGAGCACAGTGGCTCCACAAAATGTCTCTAAGTAGGCTACAATGAGCGAAATATCTCTCTCTGCTTTTCGCTGTGGTTTTCAGAAGAGGCTGTGAATGACTAATACCTTCACCTAAACCAAATAATAAATGTTTATGTGGCTTGTGCCTGCTTTCCACACCCACAGCTGGATGCTGAATGCTGAGACTGCCTCTTCCCTCTCCTAGGGCAGGTATTAGATCAAGAAACGTTGATGATYCAACTAAGCAACTACAGATGTAGGATCTTAATTTGAGACAGTTTGCTACAGCAGGAAAATAATTCTGCAACAGGAAATGTGAATTATTATGTGAATTATAATTAATTGAAATTTTTGTAGTGGTTTATACCTTTTTGTAAGGGATTGTTTTTTATTTTAATTGTACATGTTTTTATTTAACTATAAGTCAGTTAAGAACAAATTCTTACTTACAATGACGATCTACCCTGGCCAAACCCTAACCTCGACTACGCTTGGCCAGTTGTGGGCCGCCCTATGGGACTCCCAATCACGGCCGGTTGTGACGGCAGCCTGGAATCGAACCAGGGTCTGTAGTGACGCCTCTAGCACTGAGATGCCGTGCCTTAGACCGCTGTGCCACTCAGGAACCCCAAAGATCAAGTCTGACATTTCAAAATGGAAATGAAGCCTTTTTAAACCTCAAATGCACAACACGTTTTAAATATCCTGCATTGCAGGAAGGTTCTGCTGCACAGAGTGATTAAATTAAGATCCTACATCGATATGGACTCCAGAGTAGGTGTCACAATTTTCAGTACTTTTTCAATACCATGAGCTACTAGTTAGGCTACTAGTTACATGATTACTACCAAAAGTGACTTGTTTCACTTTTCTAAGCAGTAGTGAGCAGAAAATGGCACCCCCAAAAATGTAATATAACTTTGCAAAACTGTCTAACATTTGGTTGACATTTTTTGCTACTTTCGTCTTTTGTCTATAGTGTACACAGTCCGCACTGTGCAAAATAATATGTTGGCTACACTGTAGATAAAGATGGACTATATGTTGTATATTTCCATTGGCATATTCAGAGGGTGGTTCGTGTCCTGGCCACAAGCGTGATTCCTACTCTGTTTATTTCAGGGGTAAAGCGTCCCTAGTCTCACTTACTGTAATTGTTTTATTATAAAAACCATRCGCCCYCCTTTGGTGCTGCAGCTTGGAAYAGACACAGTACATAGAGGGAGAGGGGCTCCAGCTAGCGATTACACTCCTGACTATTGAAAAGCTATTAACGTGTCAGTTTTCTGGCAAAGCTATTAAAAGCTTCCCTTCGACCACAGGCCCACCTGCCTTGAATAAGGCTCCGTATTTATTGAGTGTGGCATTTTAATAAAATAGAATATATATATATATATATATATATATATATATATATATATATATATATACATCAAGAAAAGAAACACTTGCCACACCTTGGTATCACACTTGTTTTGTTTAATAGGAGAATTTTGATGCTTTTAATAACAAATGTTTTAGTGCTGTTTTTATAAGGTGTAACATTAGCCCAAAGTCATGTAGAAGTTATTACATCTTTGAATATGATCACTGTAAGTACACTTAAAACCTCAAACACTGTAATTATTTCATGAAAGTGTCATTATGTATATTTTAAAAAATTGAAAGAAGTGGATGATACGTGTTTTTAGTTGTAATATAATATATCTCATGCTGAGGAAACAGTTGTAAGCCATCATAACGTGTCGGGAGTAATGCAGAGCCTGTCAGTATATTTCAGTTTGATWGGAACGTCCCGCTATATGGATTGTACCTAGCTGATTATTTACAACATCATGTGTCTTATTTATTTAGCTGCTCTTGCAATTACAAACTCAGGTCCYCTTGGGTCATCATTGAAATATGTGTCACAATAACCACTATTCTGTTTCTAATAGTCAGGGGGTATATTATTAGGGGGTAAGAGTATTATTATCATCATAAAGCGTTGGACTATACAGCATTAATGTCAATGTAAATTTCTTTATTAACGGAAGAGAAGCAGAGAGACCAATGATCATAATAATTTTTACACTTGTTTGTCAGTTTGAATTATTTCAATGTTTGAGGATGCCTGACATGATCTATATTCACTGTTCTCTAGGGATTAGTTAAAATGCTAGYATCATATAAGTATTTTGTCTGAAAATTATATCATCAAATGCAGAGGTTTTTATATCACATGTTTTGTTGTTTATTTTGTATGTGATCAAAGTCATTTGCGTCTTTCTGTCAAAGTATGTTCCCTGAACCAACAACGATTCAGTCCCTGACATTCAGTATAATGGTAAAAGTATGTTCCCTGAACAACCAACTATTCATTCCCTGACATTCAGTATAAGGGTAAAAGTATTAAATAAACTGTCTGCATGGTGGAAATGTTGACAAATTTGCTSATTTATTAAAACGTGAACCCCTTATTTCGTCGACGGGCGGTGCACCCCTGCACGCACACGAGCTGGGGTCTAAATCCCTGTGGTCTATAGAATAAAGACATAAGATTCCCACTATAATGGAACAGGGGGGAATTCATCCATTTTAATGAGGTACACTTTATGAAAACACGGCGAACAAGATATGAAAAAACATCAGGGAAAAAATCTGTTTTAGTCAAGGGGCTGCATGTGATTCATAATATTGGATTTTAGAAGAGGGGAGAGAGATGACCCTCGCCCTCAACCCCCCCCCCCCCTTCCAGACAAAAGAGGGCAATAAGAAGGCAACTCACAGTTCAACTCTGCAAATATCTTGCAATATCGCAGTCTGATGGTACAATGTCTTAATAGCTTATGTATTAGAAAKTCTGATTCTATAGTATTAGCAGCCATCTAAATGATAGTTTGTGACTGATCTGGAAGGAAGTCAGCCCAGTGTAATAGCCCAACACATTGTCCTCATGACACAAGGGGGGAGTGACAGTTGTCATAGTCAATGACCTTGACATGCACCCATTGTGTTTTGCTCTATTCAAACGCTTCGTTCCAGTCACGGGAAGAGTCATCTATTTGTGAATGTGGGAGTTAAAAGACAACACAAGGATATGGATGAGACACCATGCGGACTACATCCTTAGTGCAGTGACTGTGTCAGCCATGTTGACTGTAGCCCTTGGCTAGGCTGGTGGTRGAGGCCTTTGATGGCTGTTAATACAGCGTGGAGAGACGCTAATAATTGACASCATTGTTCAGTGACGCTAGCGGATGTAAAGTGGACAGAGGAACAGGAAGAAGTGTGGATCGTACGCAGATCTTATTTAATTTAACATAAAATAACTGTTCCAAAGCAGTCTATTTGAGCATGACATCACATGACTAGCACATCCCTCCTCTCTCTAATGTGGGACTGCACTGTATGTTCCAGATAGTTCCATTTGGGCTTGCTGAAGCCAAAGCGAGGAGGACACAGCTCAGCAGTGTTTGATGAACACAATCTCCCTCCAGAGGGTCTGTTTTGGGTTGAGGCTCCACTCTGCTCTGCTCCCTCTATCTAGTCCACTGTTTTTGCATCACAGGTATCTAGACTGGCCCGTGCTCTGCAGAGGGGAAAACAGTCCTGCCCAGGCAGGCAGGAAGTGAACACAAGTAATTACGCCTGAACACATTTGACATTCATTACATTGCCCAGATGAACGAATCACAGTGTACCAGGGARTTGAGTTTGGTCTGTATGCCTTGATGCGTACATACACACACAGTGTTCTATCTGAGTGTACCAGGGAGTTGAGTTTGGTCTGTATGCCTTGATGCGTACATACACACACAGTGTTCTATCTGAGTGTACCAGGGAGTTGAGTTTGGTCTGTATGCCTTGATGCGTACATACACACACAGTGTTCTATCTGAGTGTACCAGGGAGTTGAGTTTGGTCTGTATGCCTTGATGCGTACATACACACACAGTGTTCTATCTGAGTGTACCAGGGAGTTGAGTTTGGTCTGTATGCCTTGATGCGTACATACACACACAGTGTTCTATCTGACAGTGTAGGCGGTTACTCTCATGTCACTCCTTCATGTGATTTGTTGTGTGCTGTTTATATATGTTGACCGTGTAATGTGTAGTGAGTGTGTCGTTTCAACCTGGACATTTGAAAATCTCATCATCATTCATGTCGTTTGTGTTCTTGTTCTTGCTGAACTGTTAGGTCTATTGATTGTAATGGGGAGTTTGGAATTAGTAACCTACAGCAGAAATGTTCCTCAGATGTTGCAATTGTGTGTGTGTGTGTGTGTTTGTGTGTGTGTATGTGTATGTGTGTATGCATGTTTGTGTGTGTGTGTGTGTTTGTGCATGTGGTGAGAGTGAGACGGTGTGTATTCAACAGACTGCTCTGCGTGTGACTACTGTTTTGAATCATAGATACAGTGTGTTTTTGAAGCGTAGTGGGGGGATCTTCCCCTCACCATAGTAACCATATGGTGTACCCCACCATAGTCATCCTGTGGTGCTGATTGGATGACGCATGACCCACAACATTCACTGACGCTTGTTTATTCCACCCTGCATGTTGTGTGGTGTCGTCAGTCATGGTTTTTCTGAAGATAGGCGGGTGGAGTTTAAAATCGAAACCCATTCCCACCCGCGACGCTCACCCAGGTCTGCTCAACTCTGTTACCCCTTCCCCTGTCCCTGTGTGGGGTGATGGGCCTGATCTGTCCCTACCCCTGTGTTTTCAGACAGACACCCCCGGATATGTGAGTGTCTTCTGGGTGAGGATGAGCCCTCACCGTGCCTMTTTGGAGCAGAGCACCAGATTTTTATGTGCTGCTGAAATTGGTTTCACATGAGTGGAGGGGCAGACTGCATCAGCAGATTCTCTGATCAAATTAAACAGAGAAGAAGGGAAAAGGGCCAGCGGTTGTACTGATCTTTAATTTAATAAACAGGACCAAGGAGGGAGACAGAAAAATCATCAGTGCCCTCTTTCTCTGGTCTCCTTGGCCAGGCTGGGTTTAACCGTTCTAGTGCAGTGTTGAACAGAGTATGTTCCTCCGTAACATACTGATCAGCAGCATCAGCGGAACATCTGCTGGTCTTCCCCTGATGGGGCACCGCAGCGCCACACATCTGGTCCTGTTACTCTAACACTAGGGGTACAAGGTGGAACAGGTAACGTTCCTGTGTAGCAACACATAAGCATCACTGTTCATCTTGTCAGAAGACTGTACAATATGCATACTACAACTACTAGAAATTAAGAACAATAATGTGAAAATGACTGAATATTATGTCAAATGTTGATTATAATGAATGTGGTATTGTTTATGAAATAATTTTCACTGTCTGAAATTAAATCTTATTTAGAAGAGGGGGGCACAGTCAAGAGTGGGGATGTGAGTTTTCTGCTCGTATAGTTTGGGTTTGACTCTAGGTCAGTCCCAGATTTTCATTTTCCACCCAGCCTCTGTCAGACATCTCCTTACATTAGGATCTGCTCCTGCAGAACTTGTAGGGGGCCTGGAGCTGATGCCCACGGCCCCCCCAATCTGCAGATGAAAGTTTATTAGGATTTGCAAAAATGCATCCCATATGTGACTGGCTARGCAGTCTGGTCTTGATCTTGGGATTCCTCCTTGAGTGATATGATCAGTTGGTCGAATTATCCCACTTCATCAAATTCAGAGCACACCCGGCATGCGCTGCACAGAGAGGAGGAGCGAARGAGGGGAGMGCTGTGCGTGCGGCACATTAAAGCCCCTCCATCCTCCACGGCCCTGACAGAGGCCCAGATAACACTGTCTGCTGTGAGGTATTATCGGTCCAGCCGGGCCCAGATGCTCAGCAGTCAATATCAGAGTGGTCCACTTGTNTGAAATTGGTTTCACATGAGTGGAGGGGCAGACTGCATCAGCAGATTCTCTGATCAAATTAAACAGAGAAGAAGGGAAAAGGGCCAGCGGTTGTACTGATCTTTAATTTAATAAACAGGACCAAGGAGGGAGACAGAAAAATCATCAGTGCCCTCTTTCTCTGGTCTCTGCTCCTTGGCCAGGCTGGGTTTAACCGTTCTAGTGCAGTGTTGAACAGAGTATGTTCCTCCGTAACATACTGATCAGCAGCATCAGCGGAACATCTGCTGGTCTTCCCCTGATGGGGCACCGCAGCGCCACACATCTGGTCCTGTTACTCTAACACTAGGGGTACAAGGTGGAACAGGCAACGTTCCTGTGTAGCAACACATAAGCATCACTGTTCATCAGAAGACTGTACAATATGCATACTACAACTACTAGAAATTAAGAACAATAATGTGAAAATGACTGAATATTATGTCAAATGTTGATTATACTGAATGTGGTATTGTTTATGAAATCATTTTCACTGTCTGAAATTAAATCTTATTTAGAAGAGGGGGCACAGTCAGAGTGGGGATGTGAGTTTTCTGTTCGTATAGTTTGGGTTTGACTCTAGGTCAGTCCCAGATTTTCATTTTCCACCCAGCCCCTGTCAGACACCTCCTTACATTAGGATCTGCTCCTGCAGAACTTGTAGGGGGCCTGGAGCTGATGCCCACGGCCCCCCCAATCTGCAGATGAAAGTTTATTAGGATTTGCAAAAATGCATCCCATATGTGACTGGCTAAGCAGTCTGGTCTTGATCTTGGGATTCCTCCTTGAGTGATATGATCAGTTGGTCGAATTATCCCACTTCATCAAATTCAGAGCACACCCGGCATGCGCTGCACAGAGAGGAGGAGCGAAAGAGGGGAGAGCTGTGCGTGCGGCACATTAAAGCCCCTCCATCCTCCACGGCCCTGACAGAGGCCCAGATAACACTGTCTGCTGTGAGGTATTATCGGTCCAGCCGGGCCCAGATGCTCAGCAGTCAATATCAGAGTGGTCCACTTGTATAGGATAAACCTCAAGAGGATGGTATTTGGCTCCCTCTAGCCATACTGTGTCATTGTGTTTGAACACACACGGGCCCATAGAGGATACGTCCCTCACCTTAATGTAGCCTACTGTCCTCAGTATGTGGTAATGCAGCCTACTGTCCTCTTGCATGTGAAAAAGTGACACACACGCAGACCGTAGGAATCATGTGGAATGTGGGGAGATAGAATATCGACTGCCATTAGTCATACTCAGAGTATTTAACAGTCACCCACTGGTATGTAAACAACTAATGCCTCACATGCTTGGCAGCCTCATACGTGTGGTATTTGTCCCTACCCATAATTTTGTTCTCAAATGCAGCCATTCTGGTTGTATGGGCCAGGAGGCTGTTAGGGAGGTCCTTAGGGTGCTTTACAGTCTACAGCCRCAAGTATTCAGATAGGGCTCTTCATATGATAATGGTAGATGGACATAAAGCCTCTGGAAGCATGAAACTGCAGTTGCCAAAGTTGCATACTGATACTGTAGTGTTTGTTGTTTCATAACTCAAACTGGAATGATGCATGGGGAACAGCACACAAAGTGAGAAGGTATATTTGAATTGATTATGGAGAACGTGTGAACCAGTGGAGGCTGCTGAGGGGAGGACGGCTCATAGTAATGGCTGGAATGGAGTCAATTGAATGGTATCAACCACATGGAAACCACGTTTGATACCAACCCATTGACTCCTTTCCAGCCATTATTATGAGCCGTCCTCTCCTCAACAGTCTCCACTGGTGTGAACCTCTCCTTAGAGAATGAGAGAGAACCAAGCAGTGAATACCTTATTAACACCTCACAGTCATCGTAACAAACTCCAACCACATCTTACTGATAATGTTGTGCAAATCGGTTGCAGGCGGCAATGTATTCTGAATAAATTACTCAAATGTCCAGCAATTTGTTTCTCTTCTCCCGTGGAAAAAGCCAGATGGTGAATTGTTATGCCCTGTTTTTGGCATCGCTACATTGCTTTACTATGTGTTAACGTTGTTTAAAAGTTTGGTAACGATTTACATGATCTGTTTACTATAATCATCAAGCATACACATCTATAAGCACATCATAAACACAAGATTATAGCTGTATAGAGTACTATTATATGGCTGTTCAGTCTTGTCCAAACCTTCTATTTAAGACACAGAGAGCCAGTCCTAGTGCATTCTGGGAAGGACTGTTATAAACACTGTAGGGCATTGGGAGGACAGTGCTTGCCAAAAAAACAGAGAAGCACTGCTCTGAATTCTCTGAAGCTGCTATTCACTTTCAAGGACATCTAATGGGACGCCAAATGCCTTCAATTTGAAAATAGTACACATGGCTCTTTGAGCCCTCCCAACTTGATATGGATATTTCAGCACTGTTGTCTCCAAACCCAGCTACCTCTGTCCCTTCACTAACCCTGTTCTTATTACCACTGTTTCAGTATCGCACCATAAATGAAAATCAATTATATATGTATGGAAACCGCTACCTGATGCTTGTTTAGCTCAACACTATCCACACCATACAATATATCTACATCAATKAAATAATTGAAATTGCATGGATATATGATTATGCTAGTGTTGTGGAGTAGTTCATCTTTGCACATTGTATTCCCACGAGCGTTATTGTGTTATTAGTGATGTGTATCAATTCAGCAGGTCTAGTTAGGTCCACTTAAACGTCTTAAGTGACATTACAGCAATGTTTTGATAAAGAGGATCACAACCCTCTGATTCCTAAGTGGCTTTATAAACTTGTTAAGAAAGGATAACCTCAATTCATACCTAAAGGTATGAAAACAAATGCAGATACTAAATTGAACGTTAAGTTGTTAAATTAGCTGGGAAATCAGGTGAATATGACATTAAACAGGAGCACAATAAGTGGTTGGCAGTTTCAAGTCTAAGCACACAAAGATAGAATTAGTAAATATGTTTAGGCTGAATCAGGATCTTCAAATATTTGAATGAAGTCCTCTGATAGTTGTGAAAAGGCTACATGTCATAATGAGTTATGGAAGGTTTATTGCCAGCGTATAACGCGTAGTCACACTGCCTGTTACTATCAGGCCTCCACTTCTAAAGTCCATCTGAGAGAATCCAGATTTGTATTATTACCATGTTTGGGTGCATCCAGTACATCACTGGAGCCAGCTCCTGCTATTCAGGACCTCTATATTCAGGTGATGTGAAAGGAAGGCCCGTAAAATATCGCCATAGACTGTTCTCTCTGCTTCAGCACGGCAAGCTCGTACCGGGCATCAAGTCTGACACCAACAGGCTCCTGTACAGTTTCTATCCCCAAGCCATTAAGATTTCTAAATAGCTAACAAAATGGCTACACGGACTATCTGAGTTGACCCTTGTGCACACTCACAGGACTCTACACACTTCACAGGACCTACCCCTCACAGGACTCTACACCACTCACAGGACTCTACACACTCACGCATACTGACACGCCAACACACATTTAACATGCAAAGACATTATACTGATTCTACACAACCACTCACAAAATTCATCATTTATTCGCTGTGCTACTCTGTTATCATATCCTGATGCCTAGTCACCTTACCCTATACATATCTACCTCCATCACTCAGTATCTCTGCACATTGTAAATGTTGTTTTGGAACTGACCGGTATTTAGCTTCTTACTTTCTGTGTTCTTGAATTTCTTATTTTTATTTCTTGTTTTTTTATTTATTCTACCTTGTCATTTGGAGTATTACATTGTTATTGATACTGCATTGTTGGGTTTAGAGCTAGCAAGAAAGGCATTTCACTTTACTTGTGCACGTGTAAATAATTATGCATCATTATTTGTTATTGTTTGTTGTACGCTAGCCCATCTAATGCTCTTAATTTGTTTTTGTGTTTTATCATGAAAGACATTTAGCAGTTTCAATAACCAATCAAAACTATTTTTATTGAATTTGTGTGTGTCCCTTTTATGAAAAAAGTCTGTGTGTGTATGTGTGTATGACAACAGGCTGCAGAAGCTGAACTTTACTGCTCTAGGTTGTGTTTTCTCTTACAGTCAGTCACAGGTGTAGGAGGATGTGAGGAGGAGTGAAGAATGGAGCGGGAGAAGAGAGGAGAGTTGTCTTTCTGTTCCTCTCCCCCCTTACTGCATATGACTACCATATGGAAGCACTTGTAAGGAAAATTAGGTACAAATCAGTTACCTGACAGCACTATTCTAGCCAGAACAGAGCTGGTCAAGCTGTGTATCTGCTGGACTGGGCAGTTCTTCTGCTATTGGTCATCTCCCAGGTATCCTGCCAGGTTTTACTGTATCTGACTCCACTTCTGATGTGATAGTAATACCATAGTTGTCTTTGTCACCTATCTGCTGTTTTCAGTCACTATGGCTATTAGAGATTCATTTGAAGCGTCAGACACTGAGGCATGTGGAGGTTCAGATCTCCTGGAGACTGATACACCTGTTTGTCTGGATCTTAGGATACACAACTCACCAGACTATAGAATTATAGCCATTTCTTTGTCCTGAACAAAGCTACATTAATGTTTACTGTGAATCATGTTTTATCATTGTTCATGGGAGAGTAAGACTCATTCTGCATGAATGTGTGCATGAGAGACAGTGCACATGTGTGCGTGTACGTCGGCCCTGTCTGTCTTTGTCTCTGTACTGCTCTTTGCTCTGATTATGGTAGACGATCAGGGTGTGAAGGTGAGGTCTCGCCCCCTGGCTCCAGCACAAAATATCTTCTATAGCATTTGGGGTTTTGTGAAAGCGTTCGGTCTCAATGTTTCCCTTATGGATTGAACTGTGAAAGTTAGGGTAGAACATCGCGTATGAAGTTCACAGTTATAGATTTGGCTCAGTGCTCCTCTCACACTCCATGCTCACAGCTTTTTTATTGTTCTCCCAAGGCTGTAAAAAAAGCAATATTTATCTTACTTTATTTAGAAATGTTTGGAGGATAAACTCCCCTGAGAAGTCATCAAATTTTTACAGGGTTCTGTATATGAACATATATGCAGTATTGTGAAATCCATTGCAGTTCCCATATCATTATTTTTCTAAAAACTGTATATTGCATATAGCTTGAATACGGCAGACATTGACTCAGTATTGTCTGAGGCAGAGATGCGAGAAAGCAAGTGGTGGGGTGTGAAATGGGCCTCAAATGGGAGTCTAGCGTAGGAAAACAGAATTGACTCTCCCTTCACCAGGGTGAAGCCACATTCCCTGGTCAGAAGTCTCTGGGATGAAAGTGTGGTGTGATCTCCCAGGTCATCCTGCGACCCTGCCAATGTTTTCAAGAGAGGGCTGGGTCCTGGGCGTTTTATCTGCCTGGCCTGGATGGAGCTGACAGGGGGTGGAGAGGGGCGACCTAACCCTCCTTTGTTTGGTTTGCGGGACGGGCAGGACTCTCCAGCAAGGTGCTGCTGTCATCGCTTTGACCCCTGACCTCGGCCACTGGCAATCCCCAGGACTCCAGAGAAGAGGCCGCAGGGGCTCCTGGGACAATCACACAGAGGTCAGAGGGCAGGGATGCTGGCCATGTGCACCTGTGTCAGGAAATGGACCACATCTCTCTTCTTCATTCATCAGTATATCTGGTCTCTAGATTTGGTCTCAGTTATTTACCCTTTAGAGTTTTGTCTGAGGTTTAAATTAATTCTGAGAGATGTGCAATGGATATCTCTACTGAATGACAGGTAATAGCCTGATCCAAGTGTGGTGAAGAATTGCCAAAAGCCAGCTTCATGTGGATCTGTAGCCTGGTCTCAACCTCCCAAATCAACCATCTCTGCCTCATTTCATAGTGTCTGATTACTATGAGGCTATGTGTGTTAGCTAGAGTAGATAAACTCTATTCATGTAGTGCTGATTTTTCCCCAGACAGTACAGGCGTTTGTCTTAAATAAAGCTAGAATTATCCGTGAAGGCTATGTAGTGGACTTGTCAACAGCAAATAGTGTGCTTGGATCACGTCTGTGCCGAGAGTGTGTTACATGTAACTAATACATTGCCAATCCTGCTGGTCCTCGTTTTGTACAAGGAAGGGAAGAGGTTAAAACGCACAATCACAACACAAAACAGGTTTCCATCCAACCTTTTTATGCGAGTAAAGTACATGTCGGATAAAATGTCACGACAGGCCTGATGGAAACACAAATCTGTCGGTAAACGTTCCAAATGCGACCAAAGGAAATATGCTAGACAATGTGGGATCTTTTTATGTCGGTAAAATATATTATGCGAGAAATGGCGTTTATGTTGGAACGTTTATGTTATGTGGTCCTCCCAATATGACTCGGGAAATCATGCAGTTTATTAGGCTACAGATTAAATAAATGATGATGAACTTCACAGGGCGGTGAATGTGCATGGTGTGAGCTTGACACTCCTTTCCAATAAATGTTGAGGGTCTTATTCTGTGGACATGATGATGATGGTGACGGGTGTGCGTAATGATAGGCAGCCTGGCGCCCTCGAGCGCCTGAGAGGGGAGCAGGCTTGACACATCATGTACGTAGCCTACCCGCACTGTATCTGCGAGCTATATAACACAACATGTTTTTGACAAAACCATCAGCAGAGTTGAAAATGTGATAGAAACCCATTTAACTTGTATTCTTTATTCGGTACATGTCAACACACACATACTTTTATCCGCACCAAGTCCATTTGAGTGAAACACATCTCTGGTGGGAAAATGTGCATATTGTTTTAGAATATTCACATGAAAATCTGTCCCCAATTGGATAGAAACCTAGCTACAGACCCTAAGCCTATCACTCCAGTTGACAGACAGTGTCCAAGGCTGAGAGGGAACTCTCTATTTTGTTTTAAACTATTTACTCATACTCTCTCTCTCAAGCCTGTACATTCATTGTCACACAGTTTGCCACACACGCAGTGTACACACATTCAGACAGACACACACACCACACACACACAGATTCCTTCCTCCTTCCCAAGCTTGCGAGCGGGTCTCAGAGCTCCAGGTCGCCACCTGCCTCCAGGCTGGCACATAGTCCAGTCTCCGGACTACCTTTTCCTTCCTATAACTACCACCTCCAAATCAAGTGGAAATATTATGATTGGACAGAGGTCAGTGTCACCCCTGCCCCTCCATCTCCTCCCATGCCCCCTCCAGGCARGCCATTGTAATTCAATTAAATATMTTCTTAAWGAGGATGGAGCAGGAAGAGGCTGGCTGGTCAGACACAGGTCAACACAGGCCTTCCAGCATATACTGCAGACAAAAGCTCTCAGTGCTATGGGACACAGAGCCATACTGACATATGGATTTACTGATGCCCTCAGCAGTCAGGAGGTCCTTATTCACTCTCATGATCATAAAATGTGTGGAGTACCTCTATGACTATGAAGTCTACAAAGCTTAACGTAGTACTTTGCACAACATGTAAAAGGAAGAATTCAGATATTTTCACGAGTCCTCACAAGCTCCCAAAACTATCCTTGTAAAATACTGTATATCTTGAACTTCGCGTAAATGTTTTGTTTCAGTGGAAAGTAATAGTGTGTTATTTTATCTCATAAAAGGTGTCATGTGTGTGAAGTGTCTGGCTGTGTGTCTGTGATTTCCGTCAGATGTTTGAATTACCCCTTTAAAGTGTCTCGCTCTCGTGTTCTGTGTAATGTGGCCTCTCTCATGGTTAATGGCAACACAGAGAGCAATCACATGTTATATAATAGCCATGTGTTGTAGACTGTACAGCCACAGAGGAAAAACACCACTAATTAAAAGTCTGTCTTTAATTTGTCAAATCTGGACAGAAAAATCCATCTTTGTAGAACGTAAGCTAGAGGTCCATCTTTGACCCGGCTTGGATACTGTCGGCTTGGATACTGTACAGTACAGTGTACTGTATACAGATTGACTTACAGTCTATAAAGAGAAGATGAGAATGCTTATGGTAGAGTATCTGCTAAATGTTTGCAGTGTTTRCCCCAGCCATGGGAACCCAGTGTCATCCTTCCACTGATGCTTCTTTCATCTGAACACAACTGTGACTGTGTTTTGTTGTTATCAGGGCTTTAGTCAAGTGGAGGGAAGATGTGTAATGCTGGTTTCCATGTTGTGGTAYAACAGCCTTACAAAGAGGGGACARAATTCTATGAAGCCATGYGCCAAATGAAAACARGTCTACTTGAAAAATACTGTGAAATGGAAGAAAATATGSCTRCAATATTTSTATTCTCTATTTGTCAGTGTATTAACTCAGTCTCATTGTCAATATGGGTTTGATATTCTTCAGAAAAATCATCCAAGTCCTATTTCTATGGTGATACATAGTGTGCCTCCTAGGTTGTCCTGGTTGTGTCAGTCATTTCCATATTGGATAATGACCATGAGCAGAAGAACTCTATCATTTATTTGGAAAAAGAGAAGCAGCTGTAAAGACTCTCTATGGCGATCTCATTTTACATGGGTTTCCACATAAAACACTCTTGTGTGATGCCACAGAGGAGGTTCCCTGTTTATCAAAGGGTTTGAGATGGTGATTCTGACCTAGACAGGAGCTTTTTTCTYCAGTACAGAGCACCACTGCTTACTTTGGTTTAACAAGCATGACACCACATCACATACTTTACAGTAAAACTACATGAATMTACAGAGTGCTTGATTTCAGTGGACAGGCAGTAGAGAAATCAAGAATAAATTTATCTGAGACTGTCTTCCATCTACAGAGCACACTCAGTGAAAGTGGCACAGAGACAAACTGCAGTCAAGGCAGCGTCTGTCTGCAACACAAAAAGCTGCATATTTCATAGATATCATTTACTTCTTAATGAAGTGTTTGTGTTTTCTCCGTGAAACCCCACTATGATGTTCATTTTGATGGCTAGCTGGACTGTAGCCAAAGGCCATTCAAGTCTCCATTAATGGAAGAAATCCATAGACACGTATAGACATTGCCACTGCACTCACAGGTATTTCTTAGAGGGCTAGGGAGTGATATTGCACTGTGGCACCAAGCTCAGGAGAGGCAGACAGTGGGCCAGGAGGTCTGTGGGTAGAGAGTCCATCTCTAACTGTGAAGGCCGGTAGCCCATCCTCCAAAGTAGTTACAGTCTGTGGTCCTMTGGCTGTCAGAACAATGTCAGATCTTATTAGGCTCAACAGAGGAGATGGCTGCCATAACAATACCACACTAACAATCTCTACCTCGGTAAGGCACATTTGTAGTTTAAACTATGATTTTCTTGATCTTTCATAGAAACAAGGATTTGAATTGGAAGGTCTTCCCACAAGCATTAAAACAATCTCTTCACATTTGCTTCTCCAATAAGATGATTATCTCTCTGTGACTGAATGTGAGGGCATTACTACATCATTACTTCAGCAATAAGATAAAGACAATGAGGTCTGATGCAGTTTGATGAACAGGAAATGCCACAAATCTTTGTTGTTCTACGCACAATGTTCTATCAAACATGTTTGAGTTGCAGCCTCTCTAAGGCAGTATTGGTTTATCTGCAAACAGGCCTGGGTGGCGTGTTGGGTTGTGGAGCCGGAGGAGCTGGCATCCTCTCTGCCCAACAGAGCTGTCAGGTATTGCGAAAAAACTGACCTCTTGAGCAGAGGTCACCATGAGGAGGAAACAGAGAGGGCCACTCATAGGCCTAATACCTAGGAATGTCCTGACAGAGACTTGAAAGGAGCCCTTTCAAACAGCCCCCTAATCAGAGTCATGTTCTTCATTTAATTTGCGAGGACACTTGCATGGATGAAGATGTCCTTTATTCACAGTTCATTCATTCCCAGGGTTGGGGAATTGATTAACACAAGAAGTGGGGGTGGGGGGGCTTGGTGTCTTCTCCATCTCTCCCTCCATAAACCCATACATACGTCCAAACATTTATTTCACTCCTTGCTTCACTTGTCCGCTACCCAATTCAATGTAAATGCAATTTAACTTCAACAATAGTAATCTGATCTTATTTATGTACATTTACATAGTTGATTGGTGTGTGAATATGTGAGTGTGTGCTCTTGTGTCACAGGCTGGGCGAAAGAGCAATCAAACTGCCAGGATTTTTTATGAAATGTACTAATAAGGTTTGATCACATTATCTAACATAAGGACCCACAAAGACCTTCCAAGTGAATGTGAATGCCTTGATATTTAGCCACTGATTACATTGAGGAAAGGTTAAGGCTTGGCAGGTTACGGCCTGACTGGTTGAATGGCTTTCTCTGTGATACACTTGGGTCAGCTATCAGTTTGACCCCTCTRATCTGGAGAAGACCTGACCTGGGATGTCACTGATAGGGCACACATAAGCAGTATTATTAGTGAGTACTTAGTGCATAAAGGGCACCTTTGCTGTAATTGTAGAAGTGTAGAACAGTTTAAAGTGTAGCCCATGTGGTCCAAACCTTAGATATTGCAGGTTGTGGGGGTCAGCCAGGTTGGCAACAAAGTCCTGTTCATCCTGCTTGGAAGGTCCAAATGATTTCAGTCAGAGCTGTGTGTGCTGTTTATGGACTCTTGGGTCACATGGGTCCTGCTGATCTTCATAGTAATTCTTTTAATATATCTTTTTTTTAGTATGGACCAGAACCTTGAGTCCCTCGTCCTGTCTCCCAATGSACAGACACAGGATCCAAAGTCAGTGTTCTCTCTCTATTCTTCAGTCTGGCTGGACACTACAGGAGAGCCTGCAAACAACAGATAACAGTGTTATAGTCCTTAAGGACCATACAACACTGAAACTAGATTTGTCCTCTTCCAGATTTGGTGGAAATCCCCTAACGTAATACAATGGTACTAAAATAAATGGAATGGTTCCAGAGGGGTTTCAGACAAGCACCACATCCCACAATAAAACTCCCAATCTCAAGTGAATCTGAACAGACTTGGCTAACCTCTGACCCTTATGGTCTCTCCCCTCATCCTCTCCTCTGAACTCTAAAATACAACCAACATGACTAAACTACACAAGAACAATGTAAACCAATTAATTAGATTAACATAGAGCCATGCCGCAAAAAAAGGCAAGAATAATCAATTTGTCTTAGTATATTATGACATCCGCTGAGTGAAAGGGAGCGGACGGAGCGGAAGGCCGGGCCTGGAGGGAATAGGAAGCTGAGTTTAGTGCTCTGCTAGCTGTGCCTGAGGCCAGCTATAGCTCAGCTAAGAACAATGGAGGCCACAGACAGAGGCCCAAGCAGGCAGAGCCCCATTGCACAGCTACAGCTCAGCAGGGGATGGCATGGTTGGGAAAAGAGGCAAACATCACATGTGACAACGTTATGTCCATATGGGTGAGTCTTCCCATCCCTACTCTGTGAAAATACAAACCCAATTCACTTGAATTTATGATATTACAGGATATCTGGTAACATTTCCTTTTAAGGTGTGCTTGTTACAGTGTAATTACATGTGTAATTACACTGTAACAAGTATTGGAGTTAATTGTAATAACTCATAGTTAGAATGTAATAACAAGATGTAACTGGTAGTAATTGCGGTCTGTAACAAGTATAACAACGAATGCTTGTTGCCATGCTTGTTACAAATGGGCAGGTTTCCACTAAGTTCACCAACGTATACAGTTCATTACAGTACATCACCCATTCTGACAGCCTGGCTCTCATTTTCAAGCTTCTGGAAGTGCGACCCAAATGGTAAATAAATACACTAGTACACCAGATTGCATGTAACATCTGCATAAGTACAGGGTAATAACTAGGTGTTACACTTCATTTTAACTAGCCAAATTCTGTGTATCTTGAGGGGTACTTACTTGTAGTGTAGTGTACTGATAGCCAGCGGTGAAAAAGTACCCAATTGTCATACTTGAGTAAAAGTAAAGATACCTTAATAAAAGGTCACCCAGTAAAATACTCATTGAGTTAAAGTATTTGGTTTTAAATATACTTAAGTATCAAAGTAAAAGTATAAATAATTTCAGATTTCTTATATTAACCAAACCAGACAGCACAATTTTCTTGTTTTTTAAATGTATGGATAGCCAGGGGCACACTCCTAAACTCAGACATAATTTACAAACAAAGCATTTGTGTTTAGTGAGTCCCCCAGATCAGAGGCAGTAGGAGTGACCAAGTGTGTGAATTGGACCATTTTCCTGTCCTGCTCAGCATTCAAAATGTAATGAGGACTTTTGGGTGTCAGGGAAAATGTATGGATTAAAAAGTACATTATTTTTATTTAGAACTGTAGTGGAATTAAAGTAAAAATTGTCAAAAGGATAAATAGGAAAGTTAAGTACAGATACAGTACAATAAAATATGTTACGAATTTATTCTGTTTAAGATCCAAATGACACCTGCATCTTTTAAGTACTGGTACTTTAGTTTACACCACTGCCAATAGCATCCCAACACACATTTTTCAGCCTGCACAAACCACATTATATGTGTTAGCCAACTTAGAACCGATCACTTCATTGACACAACTCTGCACTAAAAAAGCTCTGGAGTCTAGTATCCAGGCCCAGGTAAAGCTTTTGTTTCAAATTAATGGAAGCTTATGAGAGCAATGGCAAAACACGGGTTCACTAGCGGTTCACATAAAAAACTGTTAAAGAACGTTCTCACTTTTGGATGAGATGCATTGGTGCTATTATTTATTTAAGGCATCATGTCAAGGAATTAAAATGGACCTGACAGCATTTTAGCAACATGAAATCTTATTAAAATCTGTTCATATACACCCCCAGGAAGAATATGACACATTTAACAAAATATTTTTTTTTTTAAAGTGACCGCTTAGATATGGTCATTTTCATAAATTCTTAGAATGTTTGGGAATTACATATGCTAAGGTATTTGTGAAAAATCTATAGCAATATAAAGAGGGAAAGCGTCCGTGCGTTTGGACAATTAATAGACTCTGGAGTAAATAAACCTAATAAAAACATCTGTCTCGTCCAGGACCGGAGTCTACGCAGACCTGTGCACCATAGCCAATCGAGCTACAGTAGGCCTTTATGCAAACAACCCATTGCCACACAGGCTTACCACCATTCACTTTGAACTGGACTTTTCTTGCTAGCTAACCAAATGACACCTGCATCTCTAGCTGTGAATAGCCTCCGAAAAACAATATGAGGGGAAAAAGTCAGTCGCTCACCCACTCCTTCAATGACATGACATTACATCCTCCTAGCAGCTAGCTAGCTAGCTATCTATTTAATGTCAGGCTCTTTTTTTTTTTAGCTTGCTATATAAATAGATACGCTAGCCAATTAGCCACATTATGACTGACTTGTGATCATTGACCTTGCTAGTTTGATTGTATTGAAATTCCCAGCCTTAGTTACAGTCGTCTGTTTTTGTCCAGATTATTGAGTCATTGAAACTGAAACAATGCATCCCGAACGGAGGCAGCAAACAATGTACCAGGCCAGCTGGGATTTACAACCTGATAGCAATACTTTTTGGACTAGCAAGAAATGTATTTGTGAATTATATTAATCTAACCATGCATTGAACTTCATCCATCTATTCTGCCAACAATACGTGTACGTCATGGAACGCTGAGTCAAATAGAACCTGTTTTTAAAACCTCTTATAAAGTTGGGTTTGTAACATAAACTGGGAATGTTATATTTTTGACTGATATTATGATTGTCTGTTTGTTTCCTATCTGCAAAGTAGTTAAAACGCTGTCAGTTCCACTTTAAGGCATAATGTCTTCCCAACAAACTCTAGGATGGGAAAATGCTTACAAGAAAGAAACAGACAGAGACATATTTCCATTGCTACTTGTAATGTTAAAAAGAGGAGAAAAAGGCAATCTTATTTTTTCTAAATGACCTATCTAGGCCACTCACCATTCTATAGTCTACAGATTTGAGTCACCACTAGAAAAGTTTTTTTTATGTTATGTCTTTGTTTAATCTAATGAGTCCAATTATTAATCTAACAATAAAAATCCTAATTATTTTGTAAGAAAAGCAAAATCTTTTTACATGTTGTCGATAAAGTTGACTAAAGTAGAAGTTAATCTATTGTTTGTAGGTATTTTCACTTGGTAATGAGTAGTAGCCCAAAGTAATTATATAGAAATATCTATATCCCGTGTAACACCTAGTAATTACATTGTACTTATGCAGATAGTACATACACTCTGTGGTGTATGAGTGTGTTTATTTTTCACTTGGATGGCACCTTCAGAAGCTGACGATTAGATTGTCAGGATGGGCAATGTACTTTGTAGGCATACTATAACAACAAGTAAGTACCCATCAAGATACACTTCATTTTACCTAGCTAAATCATGTGTAACAACTAGTAATTACATTGTACTTAGGCTTTGAAATAGTGTCTTATTCCTCATCTGGGATGACATTCAATTTGAGATATTTTTTCCTAAACTCAACCAATTTAATTTGGGAGCAAGTGATAACAACAACATTGACTGGAGATATACACTGAACAAACATATAAAAACAACATGCAACAATTTTAAAGACTTTAATGAGTTACAGTTCATATAAAGAAATCCGTCAATTGAAATTCATTAGGATTCATTAGGCCCTAATCTATGGATTTCACATGACTGGGGATATAGATATGTATCTGTTGGTCACAGATACCTTTAAAAAACGTAGTGGCGTGGATCAGAAAACCAGTCAGTATCTGGTGTGCAGCACGACACATCTCCTTCGCATAGTTGATCAGGCTGTTGATTGTGGCCTGTGGAATGTTGTCCCACTCCTCTTTAATGGCTGTGCGAAGATGCTGGATATTGGCGGGTGCTGGAATATGCTGTCGTACACGTTGATCCAGAGCATTCCAAACATGCTCAATGGGTGACATGTCTGCTGAGTATGCAGGCCATGGAAGAAATGAGACATTTTCAGCTTCCAGGAATTGTGTACAGGTCCTTGCAACATGTGGCTGTGCCTTTTCATGCTGAAACATGAAGTGATAGCAGCAGATGAATGGCACGACAATGGGCCTCAGGATCTCGTCACGGTATCTCTGTGCAATCAAATTGCCATCGATAAAATGCAATTGCGTTCATTGTCCGTAGCTTATGCCTGCTCATACCATAACCCTACTGCAACCATAGGGCACTCTGTTCACAACGTTGACATCAGCAAACCGCTCGCCCACATGACGCCACACATGCTGTCTGCCATCTGCCCGGTACAGTTGAAACGGAGATTAATCCGGGATTCTTCTCCAGCGAAGGTGAGCATTTGCCTACTGAATTTCGTTACAATGCCGAACTGAAGTCAGGTCAAGACCCTGGTGAGGACATCGAGCACACAGATGAGCTTCCCTGAGACGGTTTCTAACAGTTTGTGCAGAAATGTTTCGGTTGTGCAAACCCACAGTTTCATCAACTGTCTGGGTGGCTGGTCTCAGACAATCCCGCAGGTGAAGAAGTCAGATGTAGAGGTCCTAGACTGGTTTGGTCACACATGGTCTGCGGTTGTGAGGCCAGTTGGACGTACTTCCAAATTCTCTAAAATGACAATGAAGACAGCTTATGGTAGAGGAAATAACATTAAATTATCTTGCAACAGCTCTGGTGGACATTACTGCAGTCAGCATGCCAATTGCACACTCCCTCAAAACTTGAGACATCTGTGGCATTGTGATGTGTGACAAAACTGCACATTTTAGAGTGGCCTTTTATTGTCCCCAGCACAATGTGCACCTGTGTAATGATCAGGCCGTTTACTCAGCTTCTTGATTTACCACACCTGTCAGGTGGATGGATTATCTTGGCAAAGGATAAATGATCACTAACAGGGATTGAAACAAATTTGTGGACAACATTTGAGAGAAATAATCTTTTTGTGTGTATGGAACATTTCTTTTATATTTTATTTCAGCTCATGAAACATGGGACCAACACTTTACATGTTGCAAAAAAAGGAGGAAGGGAAACAATAGTAGATTTTGGTAGACAGAAGGTGCTCTTTGGTAAAAATGGGTAAATTGGTCATCAAAAAGAAAGGAGGACCAAGGCAGACTTCATATAATGAATTAAAATGACTTTATTTGTAAGGCATGTTCAAAGGAAACAAAGATTTTAAATTCTGATGCGTTTCGGCTGCATGGCCTTCGTCAGGGAGTACAAAATATGATAATCGATGTACTCTTTTGAACAGCTTTTTCCAATCAACCCTGATTTGAAGAGGGAGTGGTTACAGAATTCATTGGACAATACCTAGTAAGCAATACTATAACATATCTACAGTTTTTCACTTTTGAATGTGTATAGTATTGCTTACTAGGTATTGTCCAATAAAACGCATCAGAGTTTTTAATCTTTGTTTCCATGTTCAGTATATTTTGAACAGTGCACATTCATGGGTAAGTAATTTGATCGTAATGAGTATAGGCTATAATCTCTCAGACACCAAGCGCATCCAGAAGAGTTCCCAACCTTTGTCACAGTTGTTAATGCATCGGATGCAGCTGAGAAGAGGTTGGTGAATTTAATGGAACCCTGCCCATTTGTAACGAGCATGGTAACAAGAATTTGTTGTTACACTGCTGTAATTTGTTGTTACACTGCTGTAATTACAGACTGCAATTACTACCAGTTGCATGTTGTTATTACACAGTAACTATGAGTTGTTACCGTTAACTACAATACTTGTAACAAGGACCCCTTAAACGGAAGTGTTATCAGATATCTTTATGATTCGTTTTATGAGAAGCCGTGATAATAAATATTGATTTAGTATGGCTGTATATGTTCACTTTAGTATCTCAAGGGCCAACTCAAATGTTGAAAGTGTGATTCAGCAGTAGCTGTTCAGGTGCGTCAAGCGATAAAACCAGTCTGTCATCAGAATGTCTTTCCAGCGGTACAGTAGGTTTCAGTGTGGTGTACCTTGACAATAGGTAGTGAAAGGGGTAATAAGTAGCGCCAGCATGTGGTATCCAAGGCTGAGTTCTGGGTTCCACCTTGGTGCCAGCTGCTGCGGCTGTAATAATAAAGCAGTACAATACGTTGTACTGCCCGCTGCCCGCATGGGGAATCAGTAMCAGTGATTTGAAATAAAACTTAACAACCAATCAGAAATAGCAAACTCCCCAGGACAAGCTTTGCTGTGCTCCACTCACAGTCTTTGTTCATAGCTAATGAGCTATGGTTGTTTAGAAACACATGTTTTTTCCATAAGATTTAATGATTTCCTAATATAGTGACTTGCAGCATACTAGAGCATAACACAGCAATTATATTCCTATAATGATGGCCATTATAGAGGACCTTTCTCTGGATYTTGTATGATGTTGGCAYWGTCTAACACCAGGCTTGGTATGGCACGGKCTCRTGTAATGAGAGCACGGCAGCCATGTTGTAGTCCTGGTCCATCAACTACRYTTGCCTTGAAAATGGTGCATGRTTATTTGGTAGATTTGCTACTGTTTGCTATGGTTTACAATGTGGACAGTCGTCAGTCACAATACTCTTGCGTGTTAGACCATAAAGCACATATCTGATTGGTGAGATATCAGCCTAAAAGGTTCAACTTTACACACAATTCAATGTGAATTACTAAACCGACAAGTTTGGATGAAGATAAACGTTTGGATGGAAGTTAATYTAATCTAATATTGGTCCGGAATTCCTCTKAGGGCCTCTGGGGTATGAAATATGATTATGGAAACACACCAAGATGTGAAAACGTTGGACATGTGAGAAGAGAATCCTAAAAATGAAAGCAAGAGAGGGGCTAAGTTGATTAGACGATTGGACAGGGGGTGTGTGGTGCGAGCGCTTGGCAGTGCCCCGGTCCAGAAGGGCTGCTGGCCACATGCCGATCAGGACTTGTGACTGAGGGGACTATCAAAGGTAAGGACCTCCGGCCGGGTCGGGATACAAAGAGGCCACTGAACAGTTGGCCTTTTCATTTCATGCCTTACATCCATGCCCTTCTGCTGCTGATTCAATTACAACTAATRACTCAATTAAAATCACATGCAGGGGCAAGTAACCTTTTTTTTAAAGAGCCTCAGCTCCAAAATAACTATTTCTACATCCCCAGAATGTCTGGTGAAGAGAATTCCTACATGACATGGCAGAACAGGCCCATTAGCCCATTTTTAGGACTTTTATACAACCAGCCATTAAATTGTCTACTCGTTAGTGAAAGACATTAATCTGAGGACATACTGTATATATTTTTTTTTAATTAAATTTTATTTAACCTGTATTTAACTAGGCACGTCAATTAAGAACTAATTCTTAATTACAACGACTGCCTGCCCCGGCCAAACCAGGACGACGCTGGGCCTATTGTGCGTCGCCCGCCCTATGGGACTACCAATCACGGCCGGATGTGATGCGGCCTGGATTCAAACCAGGGTCTGCAGTGATGCTGAGATGCAGTGCCTTAGACCGCTGCCCCACTCGGGAGGTTCAGAGGTTCATTTAGGACAGTTTTTCTTTACAGCGGTTACAATTTTTGTAGTTTTCTCCATGCTACAATATATGGACACCAATATTAAAGTTATATAAATTCTTCTTAAAGTGGATCCAATTATCATTCCCCTAAATTACATGTTTTAATGTCTACTTCTCTATTGCATTCCTTAGGTTTATTTCCCAGGCTACTTAGAGCCAGGGATTCTCCCTCCTCTCCGTTCTGCTCCCTACAGGACTAGCTGCACGGCTTTGGTGAGGCCTATAGCACACAGAGAAGGGAGAGATTGCTTGTCGAGGAAGATGTGAGGAAGAGGAAATGGGGTCTGGCATGTTGACTCAGGAGTAGGCCCCTCWGGACCCCTCAACGGACAGCTATTAAAGTTTAATTGCTAGCCTTGCCTATCATGGAAGTCCTCAGAGCTCTGTAGGGGCAAATTGCTGAGCTACTGGGGAAGGAAGGTCATTTGTTGAATAAAGCCCAGTCATGGTTTAGGTAGGAGATGTCTGCCCAGCTAACAACAAACACTCTCACAACTTTAGAGAACGTTTCCTTAAGAGTGTCATTAGGTCATTACCTAACGTTTTCATAAGAACGTTCCAGTGATGTGCAAGGACTGTTTTCAAGACCATTCACTTAATGTCAAACAGAACTTGCCCAGAACGTGGTCACCATGTTTTCAGAATATTCAATATTAATATTAAGTTTCATCAGAACAAGAATATTACAATGTCCAGTTTTCTAAGGGTTTGGAGAATTTTCCATCAACGTCAAGCCAAACATTCACAGAACATGGTTGCCATGTTTTCAGAACATAAGATAATGTTCTCTCTCCCTGTAATTGTTAGCTGGGTGGGTMTTCAGAGGATGCTGCTCACCTGACACCTGCAAGCCTGAGAACTCAGTGCTGCATCACTACTACATCTACAACATACCATGATGTTACTGTAGGTTACAGTGTATGGTAAAGTAACAAAAAGCACAATGGATGTTAGGGAAAATTGTGTCCAGCCCAATTTCCTCTTTCCCTCCCAGGAAAAATAAGGAGTATCTGAGCTTTGTTTCTGGGTTATTTGCATAATTCACTTTGATGGGTGAATACTTGTCTCCATCCCTCGGTCTCTTTTGTATCTGAAGATTACAAAGGGACTGTTTCCAGCGCCACGCAGGCTACCAGGAGAAGACTATCAAAGGGAAGGACTGGGCTTTRAAGTCAGGACCCTTCGATTGTATTACAGATTGGTTCCAGGTGAGGCAGCTTTGGTAAGCTCAGCCAGAGGAAAATTGCCCTCCATGGAGTGCCGGCGAGAGGCAGGGAGGCTTCACGGTTGGCATGGCACTCCAGAATTCCAAAACTACTCACGTTCAGCAGGATTTCGGAGGGATGAACACCGGACCTCAAAAATCTTGTTGTGGTTGATCGCAGTTACATTAAAAGCTAAGCCAGAGAAAGGGGTACACAGGGTGGCTGTCTATTTCAAAAGATTATGTTGGAATAGCTGGATAGTACGGTCATGCACAGACTTCAACTGTCGCCATAATGGTCAAATTATCCCTTTGATTCCCTCAGAAAATAAGTCCAGGATTTATCTTTCAAACTGAGATATTCTCCAGCTCCTCTTTGGTGTTAACATGATTTTGTAAATTAGAGGTTCATCTTCATTTCTATCTCATTCACACATCATGACAGGAATCTCTGTCTGCAGCACTCCTGACTGCTGAGAATCTTGCAGCTTTTACTAAAGAGAATACCAATCCTATTGACTAAGACTGACTTCCGGTTGTGTCTTGGTTAATCTGATAACAGCTATTTTTGAGGATTGATATGAATGGTATGAATGACACTGACAAATCACAAATGTGGCCATTGTTCTTGTTTTTCTTTATGCAGATTGAATTCATTGAGTTTTAACAGTGACAGAGACCAAATTCCTTGGTACGTGGAATGGAGGCAGAAAAGGAAGGTTTGGTGCAGAACAGGTGCATACGGAATGTCGATCTTTGATATACCTGTTGATAATAGAGCAGATCCTCGCCTTGAGGGTAACCCAGCTAGCCTTAACCCCCTCCCTCACTGGTGTTGCTGTATCTCTGCTGTCTGTCATCATCTTCTTTCAATAGACTCGTGCCCACTGCCCATGACGCCAGGTTTCAGAGCCAAGCCTGTCTGTTCAGTTAAACGCATCATAAACCAGTCCTCAGGGAAACACTAAACAGATCTTGGATTGTTGTACATGTATGTAGAGCTGGTTGTCCTGGACTCCCGCTGCACGCAGCAGTGTCAACTCTGATCTAAAGCAGGCTGCGTGTGGAAAGGCCAATTAGGCAGAGACTGTTCTGAGGACGACGTATGCGTGCCAGGCCTTGCCATTCTACATCACTCACCTGCCTCGACAGATTGTCCCAGACACTGCAACATCTGCTCATGTTTTTGAACTGGGGATATTTAAAAAAAAATCATCCTTAATTGGGTGTTCTTCTTTGTTGTCAAGGTTTTTTGAAGCAGAGCACAAATGAAAAGAGTAATATATTTTGGTTTTGCAATACGCTATACAACAAAGGTACAAATCAAATGTCCCCTGCCAGCATCCTTCAAAGTGCCCTAGTCTGGATTTCCTCTGTGTTACTTCTGTCAGATCTTAATTAATCTAATTTTCCCTCTTTTGAAAAAACATACTGTATGTCATAGCTGTGAGTCAATCATCAACGCTCTACTTCCAAATAGCATCAGATAGCAGAGTTAGTAAGGCAGTGGACCAGCTTGAGTGAGGAGGCCAGGTTATTGCCGTGGGAAAAATGTAATCTTGTAGTGGTTCACCAATTCCCCACTGATTAAGTTTACACTGAGAGGAAAGATTGTTTCCACCTTTGCAGAGGGCCGAGCTCAACAACAAAGAGTCTTCGYTGGACCTCAGTGCAGACTACAATCACTCCACCCTCCTCCTAGGCCACACAGAGCAAATAAGCTGTTATTCCACTGTTGTTTGGAAGGATTGCAGAGGGATTGGTCCTGTAATGAAAAGAAAATAGAGSCGATGTTCCCATGACGGATATGGTAAACCGAATCGAGACGGGGCGCACCGTTAGCTCTGAGTTCACACCTCTGGTCCCGGAGCACCCTCCCTTAACCCCCACCCCCAACCCTCACTGACTCACCCTTTCCAAAGAACCTGATCCGGCCTGGAGGCCCATGAGGTCACYTCCTGGTGAGGATTTGTTTGATTTCTCTAATCACTGCTGAGGCTCTTCTTGTCTTTGTTTGCTTTGTAGAACAAGCAGTAAACACACATGCTTAAGATGGTTGTATGGCACACAGACAGAGAGAGCAGAGGACAACTGCTGGAGGACGCCGAGCTCTTGATTGCATTGAAGGTCATGGTAATTACTTTGTCATGTGCCTGTCCTGAACTACTCTGACTGTGCCGATTGTATGTCAAAATATGACGAGGGCATTGCAATTGATTCAAAACAAATTGACAAGAAAATATACTGGTCATAAGTCACACACAAAGTGAATCCTAAGACATTCCTAAGTGAACAACAGTGTTTGCGTCGTCAAACAGACTCCATATGTTAACTTAGAGATCAGCTCAGCTAGGTGAATATCCAGCCTCCTCTTGTAAACAGAGCTTTGTTTCTGTTGGACCCTAACCCCCTCTCTGGTGGTAGGGGATCAGAGGGGTCACCTGTGATTGGACTAAACGCCAGGACCACTTGCCAAGCCGAAAGGCAATGTGGGAGCTTCAAGACCGAGTGGAACACTCTGGCCATGTCTCACAGGGGGAAGAGGTGGGGGGTGGTGCTAGCTGGACCCCTGAGGAGAGAGACCCACAGGGTGGGAGGAAGCTGCTGTGAATGAAAACCAGGAGAGGGAGGAAGTGCAGTGTTTATGCTGCTCATGGTCTCCTCTCTTCACTGTCAGGGAGAAACATGCCCTGCTGGAGGTAGGTACAGCCTGCCTGGCCTGGCCTTACTCCACTAACAGGAGAGCCTGCAGGGCCAGAACCCTGCTGCCTGTTACTATGTTTAGGCGTTGCTCTCCCCCTCTCGTCAGGACCCCAGCTGTCTACCCTCGGAACTCCCTGCTGCTCCATGATTTGGTGGGAAAAGGAGATGATATGGGATTGATATGAATTTGTTTCTGACGACAGGGTCGTCCTGATTCATACGTCAAAATTTTAGCAGAGACATGTTGATTCTTCAATAAGAAAAAGTGACTGAGTATAGGATTTAGTGCCAAAAGGTGTTTTCTGCCTCGGCTGATCTGTAAACTGTAAGTGGTTGGAATTAGCACAATCAAATGTAATGCAACTCTCTGCAGAGGACACGCCATCAAAACTTTGTCATAATAATCCACTGTCCAAAAATCTCTCCCGTAGAGTTCGGAGGCAGAGTTATAGTTGTTTATTGTTTGGTACTGTGTGTTGTCATGGTTAGATCATGACGTGAGCAATAATAGTCTTTTCTCAAATCTCATTTGCTCCGTTTCCAGATAACCATCAGTTTTACCATATTTGAAAAACACATTTGTTTGTGTGGAGTAATAGTACTCTGGTCATTTCTTG
Organism: Salvelinus sp. IW2-2015; assembly: GCF_002910315.2. Taxonomy (NCBI): domain Eukaryota; kingdom Metazoa; phylum Chordata; class Actinopteri; order Salmoniformes; family Salmonidae; genus Salvelinus; species Salvelinus sp. IW2-2015. The sequence goes on from NC_036850.1 coordinate 19,904,340, forward strand.
AGTCTTTGGCTCTTAAAGGGAAATCTAATTTATGTTACAGTGACACACTGTCCACTGTTGGTATTTTTTGTTTTGACTGGTTTAGGTCAGGTGATAATGACAGTGTTATATTACATTATATTAGATGGAAAAACAAGATACTGAATAAACGTGAGTCATATAATATAACAAGATACTGAATAAACGTGAGTCATATAATATCACATAACATACCAATGCATACGTGGTCTGCAGTCACTGTCTTCTGGTATAAAACATGTGCACTCTTAGTCTAAAAACGATATGCTCAATTTGAGCATTTCTGGGCAAGATAAACCAACAGGATTCAAAAGCTGCGGATGTGGCCCTTGTGGGTGAAATCAATTGAGAGGTACACAATTTTCCTAACGTGAGGCCATTCTCCCACAATGAATGCACAGTCACACCACCACCACCAGGTCTGGAACTGAACTATAACTACATAATGAACCATCTGGTCTCTGATGTTGGACTACAACATTGCACACGAACACAGACACACACACAGCACACCGCAAGGGCCTGCACACTGTTTCCAATCACACATTTACACGCATATACAGGTACACACACTCTCTTACACTCCCTGACACGCAAATACACACATGCGCGCACACACACAGGCCTGTTGATGTGTGTGAAACACGTAGGTGGATCTCTGCAGTGCGTCTTTATGAGCTTTGAACTGCACATAGTGTGTTTTGAAGGCTCCTTTCAGGGTCTTGGAATGGACGCCGCCCACCCATTGCCTGCCAGGAAGTGTATCTGATGTGGAGTCTGTATGCTCCGCAGACTTCCTGGTACTGACGCATGCCCATGGTGTAATGTCAAACCCTACCTTGTCTTAACAGCTCCTCAGCCTCAATCTAAACCCTGACCCCAGATCATCCACAGAGCCCCACCATGTCAGCCTTTCAACCCCATCACCATGCCCATTCTGAGGCCTGCTGGGACAATGGGGTCAGCCAGTGCCTCACGTCAGCCCTAAAGAAACAGGAAAGAGAGAGAGAGAGTGTTTTTCAGAATAGCAACCAAAGTTAATTAAATGAAGCCTGTCTCTGTTCCTGAAGTCTCCTTCTGAGGAAACGCTGACAGGTTCCAGAGCCCTGGTCCAGTCCAACCAGACTGCAGAGAGACACCACAGAGGACTGGGGAGCTCTGGGACACACAGGAATCACAATAGACCCTTCTCCTCAGGGAAATACACCAGACATCAGCATGTGTGTTCAGCTGTAAACATGCTAGTCATAAATGGTCACACACACTGTTTGGTCCAAATCTGTGCACGCTGGCTCATGCACATGAAAGCATCCTGCCCTGCGCATTCTTTTTGGGGTGCAGTCATATAGCTAATTTTGTTGATGATCTGTAATTGCGTATCCTGTGATTCTCATAACCATTCCATTACCATAGGTTCAGTCATACTGTGTATTTCAGAGCAGGCCTTTCTCCTCCTCTGTCCCTATGATTGATGTGGAGCATATGTGTTTTATCTGTGATACAGTTGAATGTAGGCCCTCTTTTTCAATCATCCTCTCCCAGTCCCTCTTTTCTCTCTCACTTGCTATTTTTCACCTTCTGTATGCCAAGATGTTCCTTGGAGAAAGGAGTAGTTCTTGATTGCATGAATATTACTAGTCTCCTCTCCTTCCTATCTTAGGCAGAGACAGTGCAAGGGTGTAATAATTTTAATGGTCTCTCATCCTGGTTAAAAACGAATGGTCAACCCTTTTCATTTTGCTGCATATTTATCCAGTGAGCTGACCATCTACTCGAAGAGCTCTGCTACAGAGATTTCAATGAGCTCGTGGACTGATACCATCAACATGAATGAGGATATCTCCAAAAACATGTTTCTCGTTTGACTCGTTTGGATGAAATGTCCATTTCTGTTATCTGCTGATCAGTTTTGTTTAGTTTTTCTAAAGTGGATAGATTTCACCCGAGGTAACAGTGGAAGTCTAAAACCCTCCATAAAGCTAGAACACAAACACAGGCCTGAAGCGGAGGCTCTCCGGCTCCAAGTTTGGGTTTAGATTTCCATCTGAATTGATTCAAATCTGAATTTCAAGTAAACATGACAGATTCCATCTGCTTTAATGTAAAAACGAGAGAGTTTTGATGACAAGAGCAGAATGTTTTAAAGAAATGCACAGCTAGGTATTTCAGGTCAACTCATCACTATCTTTTCTCCTAACCTCCTGTTGTGATCTAGTTGAGACCCTCTTTGTGTGGCCCAGGGGTTTTCATTGGCAGAGCACACAGAAATATCACAAGGTGCTTTGAAGCTGATTTCAAATGAGATCTAAAGTGAAGCAGACAAAAAATGTAGTCCAACATTGAGCGTGGCAGGTCACAGACTCCCATTCTACTATGTGACCCCTCCACGTGTGTCCAGGCTTGGATCTGAAAGATGGGAGAGCAGTGCAGTTGGATCACAGTGGTTGAGCTCAGATTTAGTAGGAGACAGAGTCACACCCCTGGATGGGGGAAAGTCTGAGATCCAGCACAGGGTGTGAGATCCAATCCCGCCTCTCAGTTCGTAGGAGATGAGAGGAGGAGAGAACCAAAGATCCTGTACCCATTGGGACCTCTTTACTTTCTGCCCTGCAAGATTTAATCATTGATGATCCCTATTTTCTGCCTTGTAGTAGTAATAGGAGTATCATTTTATGTCATGTATGATCTCTTCAAGGGACACATGTTTGAAAGGCCATCTGAAAAAACGCCACCTCACAAAAAAGAATGGTAGGAGACAAGGGAGTGTGCCACACACCTCTTGTCTATCTTCAGGGAATGAAGAGTGTTGAGGGATTTCCTGCACAGTGACTGCACAGTACCAGAACCAGAAGTGCTCTAGTATAGAAACTATGGTGATGGTTTAAATAGGAGATAAGGTAATGGCCTAAAACATAAAATACATAAACACATTACACAGACTTTAATAGATTGGTGGGGAGTTGCATCATGGGATGGCTTTGTCTTTGTTGCCCAACTGTAACACAGACACACACATGTGCACACACACACAAACACACTGGTTAAATTGGGAATAACCCTAACCCTAGCTTCATGTCCACATCCCGGTTCAAACCTAACTCTATCCTCAACCACAACCCTAACCCAAGCTTCATGTCCACATCCCAGTTCAAACCTAACCCTATCCTCAACCACAACCCTAACCCTAGCTTCATGTCCACATCCCAGTTCAACCCTAACCCTGTTCTCAACCCTAACCCTTGTTTTCTGTCCACATCCTGGTTCAACCCTAACCTTATTCTCAACCACAACCCTAACCCTAGCTTCATGTCCACATCCCGGTTCAACCCTAACCCTAGCCCCAACCCTAACCCTAGTTTTCTGTCCACATCCCGGTTCAACCATAATCCTAGCCTCAACTATAATCCTAACCCTAACCTTGGTTTATGATTATTTTGTTCTTCTTTGTATTCTCCTTTTGTCTTTGACCCAGTGTGCAGGAGCCCAGCTCCAGGTAGCTCCAGCTCAATTTAAGCTCTGCCGCTACTATACATACTGTACATGCACATTTGCGCTCACAGTATTGCGCTAACATACACAAACATTTCAGAACAAAACAACATCTCTATAAAAGGCTGCAGATAGCCTAGCAGTTAGAACGTTGGGCTAGTAACCGAAAGGTTGCTTGTTAAAATACCCGAGCCGACACGGTGAAAAATATGTTGATGTACGCTTGTGCAAGGCACTTAAGCCTAATTTGCTCCAGGGGCTCCGTACTACGATGGCTGACCCTGTAAAACAACACATTTCACTGCGTCTGTGTATCTGGTGTATGGAACAATAAAACCATGTTTTTTTGTGCATGTTTTACATTTCCATCCTTAAAAAGCTAATAGACAAATGTTGAAATATGACAAGAAAATGATTATGTAGTATAATTTTCAGTAGTTCTTTTGGATATATGAGTTGTAGTATATTAAATGTTTTCCCCTGGAAGTGTAACTGGACCTGGAGAGGGATTAATGATGAGTGACAGATGAGTTTCAAAGCCAGTCTCTGAGCCGGTCACATGACTGTGAACCTCAGTCAGGTTCCTGTCCCTCGGCAGGCATCCCAATAGTTCTCATGATGCCCTCTGGGCCTGGCTCAGTTTGACGGCAGCGCCAGGCCTGCTCTGGTTTCACCTTGCCAGATAAGATTGGCGTGTGTGGATTCCTCAGCTTGCTGACCAACACAGGTTACAGTTGACCCCTTGGAGCAGCTGAAATATTGCCCCAGGTTTGGGGGTTCAAGAGCCAAACTCAGTCATGCAACACTACAACAGGAAGCCAGGGTCAAAGTTTGGCAATTCCTCTCCTGTTGGTATGATTTAACTGATTTTACACAGTCGTCTAAACTTCTTTGCTTAAAGCAATGCTGTAATTATACATTTGGAAAATAGTCTCTCCTAAGTGTAGAGTGAATCAATCCAGACCATCTCTCTCCTCTATGTCTCTATGTCTCTCTCTCTCTTGTTAAGTGTTATAATGCATCTGTGCAGGGCCTGCTTGGGCCTCACAGGCAGAGGAGTCTGCTTTGTGTTGCTAGAGAGAGAAGAGAGAGAGGAGAAAGAGAGAGGAGAGAGGAGAGAGAGAGAGAGAAGAGAGAGAGAGAGAGAGACAGAGAGAGAGAGAGAGCACAGAGAGAAGAGAGAGAGAGACAGGGAGAGAGAGACAGAGAGACAGGGAGAGAGAGAAGAATAAATCAGAGAGAGACAGAGAGAAAAAGAGCGAGAGACAGAGAGAAAAATAGCGAGAGACAGAGAGAAAAATAGCGAGAGAGAGAGCGAAATAGAGAAATCAGAGAGAGACAGAGAGAAAAATAGCGAGAGACAGAGAGAAAAATAGCGAGAGAGAGAGCGAAATAGAGAAATCAGAGAGAGACAGAGAGAAATCAGAGAGAGACAGAGAGAAAAAGAGCGAGAGAGAAAAAGAGCGAGAGAGAGAGAGAATATGGGCCCCACCAGTTCTGGGTCACCAGTTCTGGGTTCTGAGAGACTAGAGACTCTCTAGTCAAGTGTACACTAGGCCCCTCAGCTACTCAGCCTGGAGAGGCCTGCTGAGGAATAATGGAGTAGAAGAGGCGAGGATTAGAGGGGCATCTCATAGAGCTATTTTCATCTTTTCATTATTCTCTCAATTAGCTTGCTACTCCCTGCTGTCAGGGGAATACATGGTTCTTTACTGGGAGGGGGATTTGTGTGCGTGTGAACTACATATAAAAAACTAGGGATACCAAGTCTGACACTCAGCATCAGAGAGCATTCGCATTAGGAACATGTTGAAAAGCTGTGTGCTAATTTCACCCGCAAAGAGTTGTGTGCTGTGGATCAGAAAGGGCCTCAGTTATCCATGTGCCTCATAATGAAACACTCTTCCTTTAATGTCACCCATCTCTCTTTTACTTTAGGGAGTGCATTCTCTGATTGTCTCTTGGGTGGCTCACTGGGTGCTGTGTTTATATCAGACTACATTAAGCTAATTACGTAATTCCCATTCACACCTTCACAACTTTCACAACCTTAACCCAGCAGTTGAACTACAGTATACAAGGCATGGTGAATAGAAGTTCAACATCTTATATCAACATATTTTAATCAAATGGTAAATAAATCAGCTGTGTAGGGTGATATTGAGGGACCTGCAATGCTGGGGAGAGAAAGTCAGCTAACCATACAAGCCAATGGTAAGCATACATACCCCCAAACTAGAGAGAGGGACACCCCCTGCTTATAAGGAGTATAGGACATATCTCATGCAAGGCAGCTGGTGAACAGACCCCCCCCAACCCGCAGCCTCCCATTCCCCCCCATCAATAGAGGAGATCAGGCCTCCACTCTCACTTCCCTCCTGGGGAAAGGAATATTTATCTTTTTGATTTCAATCTTGGCACCAAATGCTGCTCTTAGCTTCCTCCATATGGGCAGCCAAACCTGGATCCTCATAAAGACAGACACACAGGGCGAGGGGGAGACAGAGATAAAGAGAGTGAAAGAGAGTTAGCTAGAGGGAGGGTCTGTGTGGAGGCTGAACACAGGCCCCTGTCTTAGCCTGCACATGGATGGATGTGTACCCTGATGGATGTCTGTGGCAATTACGAGCTGGGATTATTCTGCCCACCCCCCAGGCTGGGTGCCATGTCATCCCTGAGCGGTGCACGTGGCAGACAGACCAGGGGACCACAGGCTCACTGAGCATCAGTCTGCTGCCTGGCTAGTAGTAAACACACTCCTATGAACTCACCATGTTATGACTGGCCAGTGGTTTCAGCTGGCCACTCTCTGTGGGATAAGAGGCTCTTATAGCCTCTTTGAAAACATCCAAACTACCAGAGCCTTTGCTGGTTTGGTCTTGTAACTTCTGCAATCCAGGACATGGTTGATTTGGGTTTGAAATCTAAAGCTAGTGAATACATTATATTGAGCTGAGATCCTAAAAACAGATTAAAGCATGGAATTGTAAGCAATTCTGAACCAGCCCCCAACCAAAACCTCACTGTACTTGCATGATGGTGCATAAAATGGGGCTTTTATAATAATGATAACGATGGGTAGTTACAACCGTGGACTTTGTTTTTCATCTCTCTCTCTGCCGCACATGGCTATGAATTATTCATATAGTTTGGCTAATTTAAGGGAGAATCTTGGTGGAGTGCACACATCCCCAAATGACTCGAGGAGTTGAAGATCCTGCCTTTACCTCCGAAGAGAGAAAGAGGTGGGGCAGGGGGGGAAAAGAGTGTGTGAGAGAGATAAGGAATCCCTAGGTTTTAACAGTGTTTTAAATTAGCTAAAACCAAGGGATTCCTTATCTCTCTCTAACTTATGAGCCCTTACCAACAATGCAGAGTAAAAACAATTATTGTAACTCAAAAGGATACACAAGAAATAAACTATATACAGGGAGTACCAGTACCATATTTCTGTGCAGCGGTACGACGTATTTGAGGTAGATACAGTTGAAGTCGGAAGTTTACATACACCTTAGCCAAATACATTTGAACTCAGTTTTTCACAATTCCTGACATTTAATCAGAGTAAAAATTCCCTGTCTTAAGTCAGTTAGGATCACCAATTTATTTTAAGAATGTGAAATGTCAGAATAATATTAGAGAGAATGATTTATTTCAGCTTTTATTTCTTTCATCACATTCCCAGTGGGTCAGAAGTTTACATACACTCAATTAGTATTTGGTAGCATTGCCTTTAAATTGTTTAACTCAAACGTTTTGAGTAGATTTCCACAAGCTTCCCACAATAAGTTGGGTGAATTTTGGCCCATTCCTCCTGACAGAGCTGGTGTAATGAAGTCAGGTTTGTAGGCCTCCTTGCTTGCACATGCTTTTTCAGTTCTGCCCACAAATTTTCTACAGGATTGAGGTCAGGGCTTTGTGATGGCCACTCCAATAGCTTGACTTTGTTGTCCTTAAGCCATTTTGCCACAACTTTGGAAGTATGCTTGGGGTCATTGTCCATTTGGAAGACCCATTTGCGACTTGTGGAGGTCTACAATTTTGTTTCAGAGGTCTTGGCTCATTTCCTTTGATTTTCCCATGATGTCAAGCAAAGAGGTACTGAGTTTGAAGGTAGGCCTTGAAATACAGCCACAGATACACCTCCAATTGACTCAAATTATGTCAATTAGCCTATCAGAAGCTTCTAAAGCCATGACATCATTTTCTGGAATTTTCCTAGCTGTTTAAAGGCACAGTTATCTTAGTGTATGTAAACTTCTGACCCACTGGAATTGTGATACAGTGAATTATAAGTGAAATAATCTGTCTGTAAACAATTGTTGGAAAACTTACTTGTGTCATGCACAAAGTAGATGTCCTAACCGACTTGCCAAAACTATAGTTTGTTCACAAGAAATTTGTGGAGTGGTTGAAAAATGAGTTTTAATGACTCCAACCTAAGTGTATGTAAACTTCCGACTTCAACTGTATGTACATAAAGGCAGGGCAAAGGTACTGGGCATCAGGATAGATAATAATACTATTAAATTAAATAACAGAGTAGGGGCAGCATTTGGTGAGTGTGAAAGTGTTTCAGTGTGTGTGTGTGTGTGTGTGTGAGTCTATACATAGTCTTGTGAGTGTGCATAGAGTCAGTGCCAGATATGGTCAGTGCAGATAGTTCGGGTAACCATTTAAACTTACTTAAATTACCGTCTTACGGCAATTTAGCAGTCTTATGACTTGGGGGTAGAAGCTGTCTCGGTGCCTGTTGGTCGGATAGCTGATGTTTCGGTACCATTTGCCGGATGGTAGCAGATGAACAGTCTATGGCTTGGGTGGCTGAAGTCTTATGCAATTTTTCTGGCCTTCCTCTGACACCGCTTAATATAGAGGTCCTGGATAGCAGGGAGCTCGGCCCCAGTGATGTACTGGACTGTACGCACCACCCTCTGTAGCGCTTTGCGGTCGAGGGCGGTGCATTTTCCATACCAAGCGGTGATGCAGCCAGTCAAGATGCTCTCGATGGTGCAGCTGTAGAACTATGAGTGGAACCAGAGAGATTCATACGAGATGTAGGAAAGACAAAATAATATGGAGAGCTGATAATGGAGAGAACCTTGAAAAAATGAAGGTGGAGAGGTGAGGAGAGACACATAGACATATTGTGAAAGGGAGAGGAGAAGAGAGGAGTAACCGGCGGGGCAGCTGTTGAATTCCTGCACCCGTCTAGGCTGCACTGAGAGTGGAGCTGGGCTGAAGTGTTTGTGGGGCCCCTGTGGTTTTTCAGCCAATAAATCCTCTGCACGTATTTAATCCAGTCAGAATGTGCAGCAGGAGAGGAGCGCTCAAGGATGTACGGCCATTACTCAGCGGCCCACATCAGAGAGAGGAGCTGGGGATCCATAAACCCCCACCTCCCCTGCCCCTGTCCCTGGCAGCCCAGGAGAGGGCCAGACTCTGGGGAACACTGTTGAGGTGTGATGAGGTCTGGTGCTCTGGAGGCCTGAAAACTCCATGTATTCACAGGTCCTTCACCACAGGTCCTTCGCCGTAAATATAAATAATAATTTGTTCTTAACTGACTTGCCTAGTTAAATAAAGGTTAAATATATATTTATTTTTTTGTTCCCTTCATTCATTATTAAAAGTGAAAAGATTTGACAGAAGGCAATGCAAGTGCATCATAATATCCTCTAATGTGAAGAAGATGCTGTAAAGTGCATGTTGTTCTCTTGTTATAAACAAGTTAAACTCTGTCTATCCGTTCCTCTATTTCCCTCCTCTTGTGTCTCTCACAAACTGTGCAGTTTCACTTCTCTCTCCCCAATCTGTGATATTAGCGCCATCTTCTGTCTATAGGAGCTATCAACAGGCAAATCTCCAATAGGTCGGTTTGTGTCTGACTTCAGACAAACACACTGGTCTAGTCCACTGTCTTTACCTCATTTTCCATGAGGCTCATCCGTTGACTCTGTGTTCCACCCCTGTCCTGAATGGCTGCTGGATAGTGATGGAGTCATGATGTAACAGACGTGACCTCTTAAATAAACGCTGCTGAACAGGGTTCAGTTTCTCTCAGGCTCAGCCCTCTCAGGCTCTGGGAAAGACCTGCGATTGGAACCAGACGCCCTTCATGTCGTTTATTAGAGGTTTACATTCTGTTTATACTCTGGATGCTATGATGAAAACAGAAGTCMCTCYTGGCTTTCCATCTGWGACTCGATGWACTKCAGCGACKGAGGGTTTTATTTGGGGCAGACGTGTGTCAGGCCTGTGCARTTGTTCAATGGCCTGACTGAAGACAGTTGTCTCCAAGCACTTTCAACAGGAGGGTAACACAGGGGTTCTGTGTTGCGGATTCATGMCCATATCCATTCACAACKGAMGGACTGGGTGGGTGTTGCCCRCTTAGGAGACAGCAAACTCTATGAGYGATAGGCTATATAGGCAGTRYTTATGCTSAGTAACCATTTGGTATGCTAGAATTTATAATCAGACATGAGTTGCTCTGATGTGTATGCCAGGCCATGTACCCCCCTGGTGCATGCACACATACAGAGCCATCATCATATCTGGGCAGAGAGACAGAATTCTGGAACCGTTCATTTTGTGGATTGAGCCAGTTCAGTACTCATTCTATTTTCATTTCTTCTTTCACTTCTTTCCTCCCTCTTTGCACACAAAGAGGACATCATCCCTCTCATGTGGTCGTGATCCTTTCACAAGCCAAACAGTAACCATTTATTTATGTCTGTTAGCGCTGTTTCTCCAACTCCCCCAATTACGACAGACTTAAACATTTTCAGAYACCTCACGTGCAAAACCGAAAACATAGCAACCATGGATGCAATTATCTTTCTCAGCAGTGTTCCAGGAGAGCGAGAGACAGAGACAGACAGAGAGAGAGAGAGAGAGAGAGAGCTGTGATCGTTCACTCACTGGCTCAGAGAAAGAGAAGGATTACTAGAACTGGAGCCTGAGGAGGGGATGTCAGATGGGGGCGGGGCTCTTTAGGAGCTGTCAGTGACACAGGGGTAAGGCGCTCAGATGGAGACGCTCCCATGACAGGCACAAGCAGGGGAAAAGGTAATGGGGAATGATTTGAGCTTCAACTTAATTCCACATGAAAGCCTTTTTAACCACAAGACAGACTCGATTCTCTTTTCAGATGTATTCTCTTTTTTACGTCCATCCACAGCAGCCTCAATAAATAGCCTATCAAAGCACAGCTCAACAGTTGTGCAAGCGTTTACTGTCAGGGGACAATATTCAGATCATCAATTCAGCTCTTATGGAAGGTTCTCAAGCATCTCTCAGGGCCCAGATGTGTTAGTAATGCCAGTTTGAAATTAACAGTCTCTTACTGCTCCTCCTTAATTAAATTACAGTACATTTTCCCCTCAATATCAGGGGTGTAGTTAGTTTTCACCCATAAATAATGAGCTTTGGTCAATAAGGGGAGCAGATCTCACACAGACTCTCATACCTCTGGCCATCCATCTTAAAGATTAGACAGTAAGAAGATCTGCGCCAAACCAGACTACATTGAAGAATAACAAACACATAAATTAACAGAAGACAGGAGAGGCATACAGCTGTTCAAAACCCCAGAGATTGGGAAGAGACAACAGCTACTTGTGTGTGGCGGCATGGTGTGTCTTCAGGACTATTTTACATTTGAGTATGTTATTGCTCACTGTTCATGTGTTGTCCAAGGCATAGATCACTGCAGCTCCCCGACCTGGACAGACAGGCGTCTCAGCAGCATTGTTGTGTATCAAACCATGATCCAAGATACAGAGAGGGAGATAGAAAGAGACTGAAGGGAGAGATACTGAATGGCATCACAAACCACCCACTAATTCTGGCATAGGCACATCGAGAGCTGTTTAACATATGGGCTGCATTATTTGACCAGAAAATTATATAAAACTGGTTGAAGTGTTTAATAACATGCAAAGAAAATCAAAACAATCTATGAAAATGTAGTTAAGCATTTGTTACTCTCTATTGGAAATCAAGGGCCATTAATTTACAGTAAATCACCTCAATGTAATTTCTTTAGAATGCTTAATGTATTTCTTTATAGCCAGAGTTGAAATGGGTAAATCTAGAATTAGATCACGGTCCCAGGGCTCAATTACCAATTAGCCTATCTGCCGTTTCGGATCTGAGCAGTAGTACATCATTGTCTCACCCTGCTGTCATAATCGCTATGGTGCCAGAGCAGCCACCGGAGGGTAGGCTACAGTGTGGCTGACCCATGAGGTAGGCAGACGTGGCTTCTGGGGTGGCTGGTGATATTTGACAGCCTGAACCGCTCATGCTATGTGAGAGGGTTTTAAGACTACAGAAGCACACATGAAAGACTGCTGTCATCATCATGGAAACTTTTCAAAGGCATATGTAGGATGTGTGTGTGTGTGTGTGTGTGTGTGCTTGCAGATATATACTATAGAGGCCTACCCCTTGTAACGTGTATGCTAGGAGTCAGGAAGCAAGTACAGGGAGTGAATATTTAAATAAACAAACATGGAACAAAACAAGAAACACGAGTAGAGTACAGATATTGAACACAGGAACAATAACACCTAGGGAAAGAACCAAAGTGAGTGACAGTTATAGGAAAGGTACTCAGGAAGGTGATGGAGTCCAGGTGAGTCTGATGAYGAGCTGGTGCGCGTAACGATGGTGACAGGTGGGAGTAAAAATAAGCAGACTGGCAACCTCAAACACCGAGAGGGAGTTTACGTGATACCTCTCATATGGGTGAAGTGTGTATGGGAATGAGTGCATGTGATGAAATCTAGTAACATCTGTGTGCCTGTGTATTTGTGATTGTATGTGTGTGGTGGATTAGTTGCATGAGTGTGTATCACCATTGATGCTGTACTAGAAAGTACTTTGGTCATAAACATCACACTGCTTCTGACTGACATTTAAAGAGTAATGCGGAATAATTTTCAGACAGAGAACTTTTTTATTTTATTTCACCTTTATTTAACCTGGTAGGCTAGTTGAGAGCAAATTCTCATTTACAACTGCGACCTGGTCAAGAGAAAGCAAAGCAGTGCGACACAAACAACACAGAGTTACACATGGAATAAACAAACATACAGTCAATAACACAATAGAAAAAGTCTATATACAGTAACGGCAATATATATACGGCAACTTCCTCATGGCCCTGGGGCCCAAGCTCCCTGCCATCCAGGACGTCTATATCAGGCGGTGTCAGAAGTTGGCCCGAAAAATTGCCAAAGACTTCAGCCACCCAAGCAATAGAGAGTTCACTCTGCTACCATCCCGTAAACAGGACCAGAGCATTGGCTTTCGGACCAACAGGCTCCAAGACAGCTTCTACCTCCAAGCCATAAATAGTTAATTAAAGGTTAACCGGACTATCTGCACTAACCCTATGCACACTCACAAGACTATTTGCTCTCAGACCAGCCTCAATTTGTCGGGGCATGTACTCTACAAGGTGTCGAAAGCATTCCACAGAGATGCTGGCTCATGTTGACACCAATGCTTCCCACAGTTGTGTTAAGTTGGCTGGATGTCCTTTGTGTGGTGGACCATTTTGTTACATTACAGTCTTATTCTAAAATTGATTAAATATTTCAATCTACACACAATACCCCATAACGACAAGACGAAAACAGGTTTTTAGAAAAGTTTAGAAAAATAAAAAACAGAAATACCTTATTTCCATAAGTATTCAGAGTCAGACCCTTAGCTATAAGACTCAAAATTGAGCTCAGGTGCATCCTGTTTCCATTGATCATCCTTGAGATGTTTATACAACTTGATTGGAGTCCACCTGTGGTAAATTAAATTGATTGGACATGATTTGGAAAGGCACACACCTGTCTATATAAGGTCCCATAGTTGACAGTGCATGTCAGAGCAAAAACCAAGCCATGAGGTTGAAGGAATTGTCCGTAGAGCTCCGAGACAGGATTGTGTCGAGGCACAGATCTGGCGAAGGGTACCAAAAAATGTCTGCAGCATTGAAGGTCCCAAAGAACAAAGTGGGCTCCATCGTTCTTAAATGGAAGAAGTTAGGAACCACCAAGACTCTTCCTAGAGCTGGCCGCCCGGACAAACTGAGCATTCGGGGGAGAAGGGCCTTGGTCAGGGAGATGACAAAGAACCTGATATTCACCCTCTCAGAGCTCCATAGTTCCTCTGTGGAGATGGGAGAACCTTCCACAAGGACAACCATTTTTGCAGCACTCCACCAATCAGGCCTGACGGAAGCCACTCCTCAGTAAAAGGCACATGACAGCCTGCTCGGAATTTACCAAAAGGAACCTAAAGGACTCTCAGACCATGAGAAACAAGATTCTCTGGTCTGATGAACCCAAGATTGAACTCTTTGGCCTGAATGCCAAGTGTCACGTATGGAGGATACCTGGCACCACCCCTGCGGTAAATCATGTTTGTGGCAGCATCTTGCTGTGGGGATGTTTTTCAGCGGCAGGGACTGGTGGACTAGTCAGGATCGAGGGAAAGATGAATGGAGTAAAGTACAGAGAGATCCTTGATGATAACCTACTCTAGAACACAGATCCCCTTCTAACAGTACAATGACCATAAGCACACAGCCAAGACCATGCAGGAGTGGCTTCAGGAAAAGTCTCTGAATGTCCTTGAGTGGCCCAGCCAGAGCCAGGACTTGAACCTGATCGAACATCTCTGGAGAGACCTGAAAATACCTGTGCAGTGACGCTCGCCATCCAACCTGACCGAGCTTGAGAGGATCTGCAGAGAAGACTGGGGAAAAACTATGAAATAAGGTGTGTCAAGTAGCAGAGGTGGGACCAAGTCATTGTCTTACAAGTCACAAGTAAGTCTCAAGTCTTAGCACTCAAGTCCCATGTCAAGACAGGCAAGTCCGAGTCAAGTCTCAAGTCTTTATCTTTGAGTTTCGAGTCCTAAAGTCATAATGTGCTCTTTTTTCACCTTTATTTAACCAGGTAGGCTAGTTGAGAACAAGTTCTCATTTACAACTGCGACCTGGCCAAGATGAAGCAAAGCAGTTTGACACATACAACACAGTTACACATGGAATAAACAAACATACAGTAGAAAAGGTCTATATACAGTGTGTGGAAATGAGGTAAGATAAGGGAGTTAAGGCAATAAATAGGCCATGGTGGCGAAGTAATTACAATATACCAATAACACTGGAGTGATGGATGTGCAGGAGATGAATGTGCTACGTGTGCTCTTCACCAAATGCAATACCATTTCATATTTTTAACAAGAGTAACAGTTAGTATATTACATTTACGCAAGTCATGAATGCTTTTAAAAATATCTATATTAATTACTTTCCAAATCAAATTATATTTCCATGGAAATACATGGGTAGCCATGAGAAAAGTCTTGGGGTATCATTCCAAGGGCTCAATCTGAATTCACCCGCCGACGTTCCTCTGCACTGCCACGCACAATTTGATTGGCTGCTGTCCGATTCAAACTGTAATCCGTTAAATGAAGAGTTGATGCGGTGCACTTTTTTGTTAATAGCATCATTTTTAATATTTGGGCTTGGGGAGGGTGTCAGGTCGAGTCATAAGGCTCAAATCCAAGTCAAGTCACAAGTCATTGGTGTTAGTCAGTCGAGTCCAAGTCATCATATTTGTGACTCGAGTCCACACCTCTGCCAAGTAGTGTCATACCAAATAAGACTCGAGGCTGTAATCGCTGCCAAAGGTGCTTCAGAAAAGTACTGAGCAAAGGACCTGAATGCTTATGTAAATGCAATATTAACGTTTTTTATTTTTAAGAAATGTGCAAAAATGTTTACAAACCTGTTTGCTTTGTCATTATCAAGTAGTGTGTGTAGATGGGGGGGGGGGGGGCAAACAATTTAATATATTTTAGAATCAGGCTGTCATGTAACAAAATGTGGAAAAAGTCAAGGGTTCTGAATAATTTCTGAATGCACTCTAGCTCCATTGTTGAGTAGTTATTCCTCGTGTCACCATTTTTTATTTTAACTGCATCATTGGGAAGGACTCATAAGCAAGCACTTCACGGTTAAGTTTACCTGTTGTATTTGAAGCAATTGACAAATACATTTCGATTTAGGCCTACTACACACGATCACTTGATGATTAACAGGCACCTGTTAATCAGTACAAACACAGTACAGTATGAAAATAGGCTAACACTGTTTCTCCAATAGAAATCCCCGATCACATTTGTAGAAGATGTCATGGCGACGTCGGTTAGCTAAACTAATGCATATAAATACGTATAGGTTCTGTCGTATCGCACTACATTGCGCATGTATAGGCCCTCGAAGGCACTTCGATATAAAGTTGTTTTTGATGAAAATGTGTCACTTTCACGAGGTTGGAGTAATAACATATGCAACTACTTACGACATTGGCTCGAATCAAGGTTGTGCCTTTTAGATTTCGAGAATTAACTAAAGGAAGGTTTTTCCACTTCTCATTCATTGACTTCTCAAACCCTGCCTGGCCTGGTCTGTTTGGCAAGTGTTCCCGGGAGTTTCGCGATTTTGCGCCTCTGGGTTTAGAAACTGATATTATTTCGACGTAATCATTCGATAGATTTGCAAAGGATAATCTATTGTACTTTTCAATGCAGAGAATACTGGTTTAAATAAACTTGGGTTTAAATAAACTTGGGATTCAGTAAATGGCTTGCAATAAATTTGGGATTCAATACAAATTGACAACTTGCATTGCATAAAAATACTTACCTAAATCTGTCATACAGCTTCCATAAAAATGTATCTGCAATTAAATTGCAATGTTGAGGATAAATTCTAGTTAAATCTGTCAATCTACCAAAATGAACTCAGGCAATTCTAGGACTACCAATGGGGCCTTGCAGCCATCCGACCCTGATCTCGTGTTTCGTTAGCATCTGCCAGCAGTATAGTTCTCGGTGAGGCCGGGTAGGCGGAACACCATTGTCGATACAAAATAACATAAAAACTACACGAAATATATAGAGCTAAAGCTACGTCAGACGACGAACAAATACCGATATCCTAAAGGTAAGTGAATGTTGTCAGCATCAAATTCAGAAATAATTTTGCTAGCTATGTTAGCGAGGTAGGCTAGCTAGGCTAGCGTCTGACTAAAGTCGTCTAGCTAGCATTGTCCAGTCATCTAATTGATTAAACGGAATCCAAGTTCAGTGACCGCATTTGTTCACATTAGCAAGGTACATTTCAACAAACTAGTGTGATGGCTGTTGTTCATATACATGTATTTTTTCGAATCGCGTTAGCTGACTAGCTAGTTAGTTAATTAGTTGGCTATCGAGTTCTCTCGCATCTAAGTGAATCGCGTAGCCAGCTAGCTAACGCCGGTCTCGGTAATAATGCGAGAAGAAAAGGAAACTAGCTAAATGTAGCCACGCTAGCCCTGTAGCCGGGTGTGGGTTGTTGTGGGATGGGATTCAAGTTTAAGCCCAATTTGATGACCATCTGTTTTCAAATGGCATAAATGTTATACTTGTGACCATATGTAGGTTGCTGCATAAATAATTGTTTTGTCGGAATTAGTTTATTTGATGCTGATGAGTAGCGTAGCTAACGTTAGGCAGGTAACTTTTATGCGGTTCAATGGACAATGCTCGGCTGACAGTCCCTCGACTCACAAAGGACTTGCAATTTATCCCATTTTCCCCTAATGTGCCTCGTTAGCTTTAGTTTCTTAGCTGGCTAATGGGAACAAATCTGGAAATACTAATGTTAATTAGCAAGGTACTAGCTATTGAATTGTAACGCTAACGTTACTTGTCTTGAGAGTTAGCGAACGTTAGCGGTTGACAGAAATCATTCAGCAAACCGACATAATATCCAAATTGATTCATAGGTCTTTCAGTTTTGTCAAGGAACATTTATAAGTAGTACCCAGCGCTTATTTTTTACAGTTATATTAAAATGTCTGTCTGACCACTTGTGATCAACAATGTAATGCCTTTGTTTACAGCACCATTGGCAAACTGTTGTTTTAATCATCAACATATTTGAACCTTTATTGTATTCAATTACAGCCTCAGTGTTGTGGCCTTCACTAATGACTACTACAAATAATGTTTTGTCTTATCAGATGCCTTCAGCAACAGTTGGCAACAATGCTGTTCAGTCCTCTAGCCCAGAGTTGGGTTCTGGGACACAGTCTGAGGCCATGAAGCAGGTCCTGCAGGTGATAGACAAGAAGGTCCGCAATATGGAAAAGAAAAAGGTAACAACAATGTTTCCTTTTTTTCATCTAAGCATGCTTTCGGATACCTCCCAAAAAGTATAGGTTGTTTCATGCTTAGTCATTGCTTGAGACCAACTGGGGAGCAATTCTGGATGTCTCGTCTGGGAAGATTGTCTGCCTTATGACCCTGCATTGACTGTCTCAAAGTTGGTAACTAAGATTATGGCTACAGACAAATTTAGACAATCATTAACTTATGACCTTATTTGGCGTTAGAATCACAGCACTTAATAGATGGTATAACCTCAGTTGGTATATTTCTGCTGAAAGAAACTCAGCAGACCTTCTCGTAACCCTTATTAAATGTGCCATATTTCTATAGGGCAAGCTGGATGACTACCAGGCCAAGAAGAATAAAGGTGAACGGTTGAACCAGGATCAGCTGGTACGTACAAGACACTGGTCTGGGTTGACGTTAGCTCAGGGAATTTCAATAGTGAACTTAATTGTTTAACCTGTTGCATATGTACTATAATCTTTCGTTCTTCAGCTTTCCATTGTTTTTATACTGTGGTGTTTGTCGTTTTGATCTATGACACAGCTAACAAAACATTTCATGTTCATTCCCTCTTGTCTCGTCTGTAGGATGCCTTGATCAAGTTCCAGGAAGTAACTAACAACCTGGATTTTGCAAGGGAGTTGCAGAAGAGCTTCCTGTCTTTGGGGCAAGAGGTGAGTAACGTCTCAAGGTTTCATTCTGGTCACTATGACCACACTCACTGTATTTATTAGGTGCTGTTTCTCAGTCACTGTGGCCATAGTGCAGTGACAACTCCTTCCCAATTCCTTGCAGATCCAGAAGGCAGTGAAGAAGTCTGCCCGGAGGGAGCAGCTGCAGCGGGAGGAGACGGAGCAGCGGCGGCTGAAGACTGTTCTGGAGCTGCAGTTCCTGCTTGACCGGCTGGGGGATGAGCAGACGAGGCAGGACCTGAAACAGCCTGCTGCAGGCTCCCCCCTGCTCACCGATGCTAACCTCACCGCACTGGACAATTTCTACAAGCTGGTGGGCCCTGAACGGGACCATGACGTCAGGTACAAACCTTTTGTTTTCGCTCTTTTTTTTGATGGAGGAGTGACGTAATATGATGGTAGGCATGTTGTAAATGTCCTTCTCTGTTCTCCAGGTTGACTGACCAGTATGAGGAGGCCTCCCTACACCTATGGGAACTGCTAGAGGGCAGAGACCAGGCTGTGGCAGGAACAACATGTATGTTTCTAACACTTTTGAAGTGGCTCTCATTTGATTTACATTTACATTTAAGTCATTTAGCAGACGCTCTTATCCAGAGCGACTTACAAATTGGTGCATTCACCTTATGATATCCAGTGGAACAACCACTTTACAATAGTGCATCT
>NC_036850.1:19931439-19992251 GCF_002910315.2 Salvelinus sp. IW2-2015
GTCAAGAGATATAGTACTAAAACACTTGTGTCTCTCTTGATCCTAGGTCCTGGCAGAGTTGTGCAGACTCAGGACAGCTGAGCTTTGGAGGAATATGCAGAATTATAGAGGAGTCTGAAATTTGCTTTCTAATGATCATGATCTTTTCCCCCAAAGAAGTTCATGAATTTATTACTGCTGAAGTGAAAGCTATCCTCTCTTGGGGAATGCTGCTTTTTAGTTAGCTTTGCGACAGTATCAAATAAATATTTTGGGTTCTTATTTTCCTGAAGTAAGTTGGAAAAATAGGATGATCGAGCAGCAGTGAAGGATCTTCGATACGGCAAGGTACTGTCTTTCCAAGCTAGTCGGAAGACTTCCAGTTTGGTGTGGCGCCATTTCCGTTCCAATTTTCTGGAAGCTTGCTTCAGCGCTCGGGTATTTTCTGTATACCAGGGAGCTAGTTTCTTATGACAAATGTTTTTAGGGGTGCAACTGCATATAGGGTATTGCGCAAGGTTAACTTGTGTTCCTCAGTTAGGTGGTTAACTTCTCACGAGTCACCACCCGGGAGCATCCTCATCAGTAAAAAAACTGACTAGCATAGCCTAGCATAGCGCCACAAGTAAATACTAGCATATAAATATCATGAAATCACAAGTCCAAGACACCAAATGAAAGATACACATTTTGTGAATCCAGCCATCATTTCCGATTAAAAAAAAAAAAATGTTTTACAGCGAAAACACTATGTATTTCTATTAGCTAACCACAATAGCAAAAGACTCAACTGCATATTTTCACCATTTTTTTACCGCATAGGTAGCTATCACAAATTTGACCAAATAAAGATATAATTAGTCACTAACCAAGAAACAACTTCAACAGATGACAGTCTTATAACATGTTATACAATAAATCTATGTTTTGTTCGAAAAATGTGCATATTTCAGGTATAAATCATAGTTTTATATTGCAGCTACAATCACAAATCACCAAAGCAGCTAGAATAACTACAGAGAGCAACGTGAAATACCTAAATACTCATCATAAAACATTTATGAAAAATACATGGTGTACAGCAAATGAAAGACAAACATCATGTGAATCCAGCCAATATTTCAGATTTTTTAAGTGTTTTACAGGGAAAACACAATATAGCATTATATTAGCTTACTACAATAGCCAACCACACAACCGCGTTCATTCACCGCAAAGGTAGCGATCGCAAAAAAACAGCAAAAGATATAAAATTATTCACTAACCTTGACAAACTTCATCAGATGACAGTCCTATAACATCATGTTACACAATACATATGTGTTTTGTTCGAAAATTTGCATATTTAGCGGTACAAATCGTGGTTTTACAATGTGAATACGTAGTCAAAATGCACAATTGTCTGGAGAAATCTTGGACAGTCACCTAATCTAATCAAATAACTCATCATAAACTTTACAAAAAAATACATGTTGTACAGCAAATGAAAGATACACTAGTTCTTAATGCAACCGCTGTGTTAGATTTTTTTTAAAATAACTTTAGTACGACATACAGCTTATGTTATAGCGAGAATAAGGGCGGAAAATATGACTAAACATTTTCAACAGAAATACGAAATAACATCATAAATTGTTATTTTTGCTGCGCTTCCATCAGAATCTTGTACAAGGAGTCCTTTGTCCAGAATAATTGTTGTTTGGTTGTAGAATGTCCTCTTCTCCTGTCGAATTAGCAACCAAAGCTAGCCATGTGGCGCAAACGTGCCCAACTTCACATAACGCAAAGAAAATTCCGAAAATCGCAATAAACGTTCAATAAACTGATATAACTCGATTTAAAATAACTACTCTTATTGATGTTGTTTATCACATATATCAAATAAAATCAGACCGGAGATATCTAACGTCATATACCGAAAGCTTTTCAGAACGCAATCTGGGTTCCTTCTCGCGCCTTCCAAGAACAGATGAAAATTCCAGACACGTCATTCCAAAAGCTCTTTGTTCGCCTCAGATCAAGCTAGACACCCCATTCCACCTCTCACTGCCTGTTGACATCTAGTGGAAGTGTATGCAGTGCATGTAGATCCATAAATTTCAGGCAAATTAATAGGCATGGTTCTCCCGGATGCAGTGTTAGCTTTCAAGTTGCTAGATACTGCCTGTCTAGATGGTAGGGAGAAACAGTTGGCTTTGACTGCTTGTACTGTGCTGACTTTTGCATCTATGAAGTCGGCACTAAAAATAATATTTGGTGAGAAGACATCTGTCGCGCCAATAACAAATGGAATGCAAGTGAGTGACGCAGCATATTACACGGAGCAGCAGAGAAAAGGCGCCAACAAGTCACGTTCTCAAGACAACCAGAAGAGGGCGCCATTTCCCGGCACAAATCCTTTGGACAAATATGGAAGAAGATCGAAATGTGCTATTTGTCAAAGCACTTACCATTGGGTTAAAGACTGTCCTCATAAAAATGAACAAGTTAAACTAACATTACACTGTTTTCAAATTAATCTGATACTGAGATTTTTATAGTTGAATCCTTAGGATCTGCTGTGATTGATACTGCATGTACACGGACAGTGTGTGGTGCAAAATGGCTTGATAGCTATGTCAGTGAACTAAATATGAAAGAAGTACAAAATATGATTGACACACCAAGCAAAAGAGCTTTCAAATTTGGAGATGGGAGAATTGTCTATTCTACCAAGAGAGTTAAGATACCAGCAAAAATTGGCCAGACTAAGTGTCACATTGAAACAGAGGTGGTCCCTACAGATATCCCCTTACTATTAAGCAAAGCTTCCCTCAAGAAGGCAGAGGCTGTACTAGACATAAAAAATGACAAGGCAGTGATGTTTCAGCAACCAGTGACTCTTGAACTTACTACCTCAGGCCACTATTGTGTAAACATTTTAGACAAAGACATCTGAGTCCATGCAAAAATTAGATTCTGACTGACACAGAGCACATGGAGATTCTGACAGTCACAGAGAACATGAGCACTAAAAAAAACACAAAGTATTGTTAAAGCTTCACAAACAGTTTGGACATGCTACAGTTGACAGACTTCAGAAGTTACTCAGCAGTTCAGGGAATAATGATGATGACAAGTACGAAACTGGAAACAAAGTGTACTACAAACGAGTTGACTGTCGAGTGGAAAGGACCGGGAGTAGTCATTGGTCAAGATGGTGTGGTGATATTTGTGAGGCACGGAGAATTCATTGTCAGAGTGCATCACTCAAGATTGCGGAAAGTAAATGATCAACAAGATAGAGGGGCTGTAGCTGAGAATCAGTCTCCTAATGAAAATGACAAAAAGGACACAGTAACAGACACAAACCTACCAGATGTCGCATCCAATGATATGGACACTGAAACTGGCACAGGAAATAGAGCAGAGACCTTTAACCATGCCACAGGTAATACTGTTGAGCGTTCAAATGAGGAAAACATTCAACAACAGCCAACTGTGTTAAGAGAACATGGTTGTTCCAATCTGAAAACTGGACAAACTGTTAAATACATGGACAGAGAAAGTGGTATTCCACATACACCAACCGTCATTGGACGAGCAGGAAAAGCAAAACACAAGAACTGGTACAACTTGCAGTACTCTGAACCAGCTACACTTTCTGGTACAGCAGGGTCAGCTGACCTGTCACTTGTAGATAATATCAGAATTGAACCAATGGAAAATCGAGAAAAACAGAATGACATTCAAAATGATGATGTACTTGAAACAAAGGACGTGTCATTTGACTCAGCTAAGCTAGATGAGCTCAGTAATTGGTGGGAAAATTGAGTGTTTGAGGAAGTCAAAGACATTGGCCAAAAATGCGTCTCAACGTGGGTGTGTACCCTTAAAGAATCCTTAACTGGAATAGTGCCTAAAGCATGTCTAGTGGCTAGAGGTTTTGAGGAGCTGGCTGCTAAAGAACTCCCAAAAGACTCACCGACATGCGCCTCAGAGTCACTCAGATTGCTGATGTCAGTGATCTGCCAGAAAAAATGGAAACTTAATTCCATAGACATCAAATCTGGATTTTTGCAGGGAACAGAGCTGTCAAGGGACATTCACATCTGACCTCCGCCTGAAGCTAAAAGCGAAGGAACACTGTGGAAACTAAAAAAGTGTGTGTATGGACTGGCAGATGGATCACTCTACTGGTACAACAAAGTCAAGGCAACAATGCTGAATACAGGTGGAAAAATGTCACAAGTGGATCCTGCAGTCTTCTATTGGCTTGATCAAGACTGCAATGTGACTGGAGTACTTGCCTCAGACCTTTGCTTCAACTGTGATTCCACACCTCAAAGCTGTTTTCTAGGTTGGCCGTGAGGAGCATGATCATACATTTTTGTTATGTTGGCATAGTTTGTTACAGTTGATGGCAAAATACTGATGCAACAGGAGAGCTATATCAAGAATCTTCATCCCATCCACATGGATTCTACAAGAGCCGTACATAGGAATTCCTCTCTGTGGAATTGAAGCTGATAAATTGAGGTCAAAGCTAGGACAAATTTTATGGGTTGATAGACAGAGTAGACCTGATGTAATGTTTGATGTTTGCAACTTGGCATCTAACACAAAACACGCCACTGTACAAACCATTCATGAGGCAAACAAAGTTGTTCGTAATCTGAAATCACAAGTGATTTTAAAGTTTCAGCATGTTGGATAAGATGACTCTTTGAAACTAGTTGTCTTCAGAGATGCTTCGCTAGGGAACCTTACAGATGGAGGCACACAAAGTGGACATCTAATCGTGTTAATGGGTGAAGGAGGAAGATTCTCACCTATCTGTTGGCAGTCAAAAAAGGATCACAAGGGTTGTCCGAAGCGGACTTGCTGGAGAAACCCTTGGTCTTGGGGATGGAATTTTCTACCTGTAGTTTGTGTCACTGACAACTACTTATTAGTTGATGCTGTGAAGTCAACCAAGTCTGTCACAGAGAAAAGACTCAGCATCAAGGAACTTATTCAAGCACAGAGAATCCAGCGGAGTCTGTGGTCAACCACAAAGGAACAGCTTGCTGACTGTCTGACTAAAAAGGAGCATTCGGTCTTACAGGCATTCGGTCTTACAGGCTCCTACAGGCTCTCAGTAATTGAAAGTGGCAGCTTGAGTAATACAAACTTGATTAATACTTGGACATTTAATTATGTTGTTGATGTTTTATTTGTCTTTAAAGAAAAGGGGGAGATTGTTAAGTTCATGTTTTATGTATCCCTATATTTCTGTTATTACGGGGCTATCACTCAACAAGGAGTGCGCAGGAAGTCTATCGTATGGACCTCGCTTGAGTGTAATGGCTACCTTGTAGTGTGTTCATATAGTATAGTAAATTTGTTAAACTGGAACCTTGTCGTTGTGTCATTTCGGTTAAACTAAACGTATATTTGTGCGGTATCAAGCCATTTCAATACGTTCTGATATGACTGCCCCTTTCCTATAGACAAGGCACTGAAGGAGACCCTGGACAAGGGCTGCTGAGTGGCTATTTGACAGAGCACAAATGCATCAAACGGTGTGTGTGAAGAAGAGGAGCAAGAAGAAGAAGAAGAGGAGGAGCAGCAGTCTGTTGTGCATGAGTCGTCTGGGAGCGGGAGGCAGCCTGCAGAACCAGGTAACCTCCATAACCAGAATCTGTGTGTAGACGAGATCATTCTTGACTGAATGGGATGCATGAGATTCGAGTAGGATTAGTTCAGCTTTAGGTTTTGTCACGGCTATTTGGACTAGAGGTCGACCGTTTATGATTTTCAATGCGATACCGATTATTGGAGGACAAAAAAGCCGATACCGATTTAATCGGACGATTTATAAAAATATATTATTATCAACACACATTTTTGTAATAATGACAATTGAACAATACTGAATGAAACTTTTATTTAACTTGATAATACACACACCACGCACACAGCTCTGAAGTGACAATGACACTGAAGAGTTCGCTTAGGAGACAATACTCAACTGTTTGAATAAAAATAGAGTTTAAGTTACCTGTGATGAATGTTGAAAACAAAACTTTAATTTCATAATGCAGGAAATCCTATTTAATAATGGGCATGGTAAGAATTGACGACCAAAGTGCGAGTCATAACCATGACACTTCTAGCAAAATCTGAAAAGCGGTCCTTCATTTATTCATAGGATATTTTTAGATTCACTTAAAAAAGGTCTGTGTTCGTGTAGGCTTACATCACCGTGCCAATTTAATAACTGTGTAGATATCCATAGGCAAGGTAACTCTGAAATTGGCTAATATAAGCGAAGATACATTTTTTTGTAGAGTGGTATTATGAAAATATGTTGACAAACGTACCTTCTCTAGTGAGATTTACACGGGTATCAAAACGTCGAGGCGGTTTAAGCCTGCAGAAACACAGACATTATTTGAAGTAGATCAAGACATTCTCTATGGAAGACATGAACGGTAAAATAACGAAGGAACCCCTTTCAAATTCAGCCGCAAGTTATTACAGAATTATAACGCGTCGACTATTTCTCTCTAAACCATATACCTTGACTAATCCGAAACTATCACCTCGAAAACAAACCGTTATTCCGTTCCGTATTTTATCTATGGAGGCATCCATGAGTCTAAATTTCCTGTTACATTGCATAACCTTCAATGTCATAATTACGTAAAATCTGGCAAATTAGTTCGCAAGAGCCAGGCGGTCCCCATACTGTGCATATAACCTGACTCTGCGTGCAATGAACGCAAGAGAAATTACTCAATTTCACCTGGTTAATATTGCCTGCTAACCTGGATTTCTTTTAGCTAAATATGCAGGTTTAAAAAATATACACTTGTGCATTGATGTTTATGGTTAAGTACACATTGGAGCAATGACAGTCATTGATTGATTGTTTTTTATAAGATAAGTTTAATGCTAGCTAGCAACTTACCTTAGCTTACTGCATTCGCTAACAGGCAGGCTCCTCGTGGAGTGCAATGTAATCAGGTGTTAGAGCATTGGACTAGTTAACTGTAAGGTTGCAAGATTGGATCCCCCGAGCTGACGAGGTAAAAAATCTGTCGTTCTGCCTCGTCATTGAAAATAAGAATGTGTTCTTAACTGACTTGCCTAGTTAAATAAAGGTGTAAAAAAATAAATTAAAAAAAATCGGCGCCCAAAAATACCGATTTCCGATTGTTATGAACACTTGAAATCGGCCCCGATTTAATCGGTCGACCTCTAATTTGGACGTATCAGGATTGGGCAAAGGCAATGCTTAAACTGCTTCGCCTTAAGTGCTTTGGCTGAGCGTTTCCTTTTGTGAGGGTGGAGACTTTATATTGCTGTAACGCTCAATTTCGAATATGTTTTAAGACGGACGTTAATCACGCAGCTGAATAAATTACGTGAGATTTTACTTCTGGGTTAGATTTTGATAACCTGAGGGGAACTCATGTTACGATTGGTCTGAGTGTGGACCTGGATGATTGGATATTAATCAGTGTATTCCTTTTACAGAAGGAACAGTTACGGAAGAATACACAGAGGCCATTGAAGTAGAAGCCTCAGAGGTGAGTTCAATCTCTACCCTGACTCTTAACTGCTGTAAAGTTCAGAATTCTCTGATTTACCTTACCTATTGGAATCTAATCAAGTGATCTTATGTTTTTGTGTAGTTTGTAAACAGACAGTTCATTCCAGAAACCACATACAGCAGCACTGGCAACGACCAAGTAGAGGAGTGGACAGCAGAGGTCCAGGTATGCTGCATGTCTACACCTCTCATATAATTTGTCATATCACAAAGTCACACAGAATCTTTTAGGGTTCATTAAGTAACTCCATGGCCCAATGATGTCATCAGCTGGGTTTAAATCTGTCCCTGTGTCTTTAGGTGGTCAATGTCCTCCAGCACCAGTCTCCTCCCCAGATGACCCCCGAGCCCCACACTGTGAACCCAGTCTCCCACACGCCTGACCCCGTGGTCCGGAAGCAGGTCGTACAGGACCTCATGGCCCAGATGCAGGGGACCTATAACTTCATGCAGGTGATGATCCTTCCAACTGCCCCCCTGCCTTATCGGATCCTGTTTGGTCTCTTGTTCATGCTGACCCATGTGCTTCCTCCCACAGGACTCCATGTTGGAGTTTGATGGTCATGCCCTGGACCCAGCCATCGTGTTGGCCCAGCCCATGAAGTCTGCACAGAGCGTGGACCTGCAGCAGATGGGTCAGTGTTAGTACATCACGTTCTGTTTTAACTCCCCTCAAACCAACACCACCACTCGAAGGCTGTAGTTCTCCTAGAGAAGTTCGCTTCTACACTCACCAACAATTTATTAGGTACACCCATCTAGTACCGGGTCGGATCCCCCTTTTAGAACAGCCTGAAATAATTTTGGTTGTGGATTCTACAAGGTGTCGGAGACATTCGTTGCTCCATTGGTATCAAGGGACCTAACATGTTCCAGGAAAACAGTCTCCACACCAGGTGGATGGGTCCATGGACTCATGCTACATACAGTTGAAGTCGGAAGTTTACATACACCTTAGCCAAATGCATTTAAACTCAGTTTTCACAATTCTTGACATTTAATCCTAGTAAACATGCCCTGTCTTAGGTCAGTTAGGATCACCACTTTGTTTTAAGAATGTGAAATGTCAGAATAATAGTAGTGATTTATTTCGGCTTTTTCTTTCATAACTTCTGACCCACTGGGAACGTGAACAAACATTCATTTGGTAGCATTGCCTTTAAATTGTTTAACTTGGGTCAAACGTTTCGTGTTGGGAATGTGTTCTTCGGCTTGCAAACCCTTTATCCTCCAAACATAACGATGGTCATCATTGCCAAACAGTTCTATTTTTTGTTTCTTTCAACTAGAGGACATTTCTCCAAAGTACAATCTTTGTCCCTATTGTGCAGTTGCAAACTGTAGTCAGGCTTTTTTATGGTGGTTTTCTCCAGCATCTTCACACGGTCCTTTGTTCTGGGAGTGATTTGCACTTTTCGCACAAGTACGTTCATCTCTAGGACTCTCCTTCCTAAACGGTATGACGGCTGCGTGGTCCCATGGTGTTTATACTTGCGTAATTATTGTTTGTACAGATGATCGTGGTGCTTTCAGGCGTTTGGAAATTGCTCCCAAGGATGAACCAGACTTGTGGAGGTCTACAATTATTTTCTTTGGTCTTGGCTGATTTCTTTTGATTTTCCCATGATGTCAAGCAAAGAGGCACTGATTTTGAAGGTAGGCCTTGAAATACATCCACAGGTACACCTCCAATTGACTCAAATGATGTCAATTAGCCTATCAGAAGCTTCCAAAGCCATGACATCATTTTCTGGAATTTTCCAAGCTATTTAAAGGCACAATCAACTTATTGGATATAAACTTCTGACCCACTGGAATTGTGATACAGTGAAATAATCTGTCTGTAAACAATTGTTGGAAAAATGACTTGTCATGCACAACGTAGTTGTCCTAACCGACTTGCCAAAACTATAGTTTGTTCACAAGAAATGTGTGGAGTGGCTGAAATGAGTTTTTTGACTCCAACAAGTGTATGTAAACTTCCGAATTCAACTGTAAGCCAAATCCTGACGCTGCCATCAGTATGGTGCAACAAGAACCGGGATTTGTCGGACCAGGTGCTATATTTCCACTCCTTAATTGTTCAGTGTGATTGCGTGCCCACTGGACCCGCTTCATGTTTTTAGCCGATAGGAGTGGTCGTCTGCTGCAATAGCCCATCCGTGACAAGGACTGATGAGTTCATTCCGAGATGCCGTTCTGCACAACACTGTTACACTGCAACGTTATTTGTCTGTTTGTGTTCCGCCTGTTAGCTTGCATGATTCTTGCCGTCCTCCTTTGACCTCTCATCAAAGAGATGTTTTCGCCCACAGGACTGCTGACTGACTGGATGTTTTTTGTTTGTCGAATCATTCTCGGTTAACCCTAGACACTGTCGTGCGTGAAAAGACCAGGAGGTTGGCAATTTCTGAAATACTGGATCTGGCGCGCCTAGCATCGACGATCAAACCACGCTCAGACTCTTAGGTCACTTATTTTGCTCATTATAGAGTTCAATCGAACAGTATCTGGATGTCTGTCTGCTTTATATAGCAAGCCATGACCACGTGACTCATTGTCTGTAGGAGCGATTCATTTTTGTTAATCGGGTGGTGTACCTAATAAACTGTCCGGTGAGTAGTACTGCTTATATACTCTTGAGTTTTGTCTGTTCATTTTTAGTTGGTCTAAGAAGTTTGACCAACAAACTATTTTATATTTGTCTTGTGTACAGTTCATTCAGAATCCAGACTTTCTCAACCAAGCTCAGTTCCTGAATCTACACACGTAAGTAGCAATAATGATACTTGAACAAAATTCTGATGGTGATCCCTAAGACTCGATACCGGAGCAGACTTATTTAAAGGGCAAGGGTACCATGTGAACCTTCCCTTATTCGCCCCCTCCCCAGGTCCCCATGGTCTCCTCCACACCTGATGGCTACTCCTCCACAGCGCCCCTCTACCAGCCCTCCCACACAGCAGAGCCCCGGCCACAGACAGACGGCACCGACCACATCCAGGTAAACCCTYCCTCCCCAAGGTGCCCTCTGCTCCACCCTCCTCTACCCCCCTGGCTGTGTGGGTGGGTGGTGGAGCTTCTCTATGCTTGGCTGTTATTGGGCAGTGTGAGAGATGGTTAACACTCATCCTTACCCGCCTGTCTTGAAGTGTCTGTGAAAACCATTGAAGTATGTGACGTCTCTGTCTCCCCGCCCCGCCCCCTCCCTAAACCAGGCCTCGATGTCCCTGTCGTCTGAGCAGTCCCCCGCCCCGTCCTCCTTGCCCTCTGCCTTCCCGCCCGTCTCCACCCCCCACAGCGGCGGCATCAATGTCAACGCAGCACCATTCCAGTCCATGCAAGCGGTAGGCTTTGTTAATGGAGGACTTATAACTCACATCGCTTCACTTGAACAAAACCGTCATATWACCCACTTAACTCTAATCACTTGCCACACATTGATAATGTGTCTTACGACAGGGAGAATAGAAGTAGTAAACACTGTCATACAACAGTAATACCAGATTTACTTTGCAAGGATAATGAAAAAACTKATTGGGACATCAACTGAATTAAAAAGTATAATTCCAGTGATGGCCTACATTTCTCAAAACCAAGCTTCACCCCATACCCCCCCACCCCCCCCTCTCTGTCAGAGCAGAACAGAATGCTCTTGTCTGCCCCCATGTCTACATAAAGATTTATAATCAACTCTAGGCTGATTCACTTTATTTAGCGAGCCTTGGACAGTATGTACAGTATGTTAGTGGTGATTTGCTGTTGTCTGCAAGTCCTGCGTGGGTATCTGACACCTCTAAATGAAAGCTTTTCTCTGGTTGTATTGTGTCCCTAAGGTGTTCAACCTGAACGCCCCCGTGCCCCCCACTAACGAAGCAGACATTCTGAAGCAGTTCCCCAGTGGCTACGGCCAGGGCTTCAGCAGCCAGGCGGAGCACTCCGTGGAGGAGCCTGACATCCAGCAGGACACTCTACTGTCCGGTGAGAGAGGGACTGGGGTGGCTGTTGGGGCTGAGGATGTGACTTAGACAAGTGGAGTCTGAGGACTAGTAGACCTTGGGTCTAAGGACATGATCAGAAAGGTCAAATATTGTTAATGACATACTGTTGTCCTCAGCTGTAGGAGGCTTCCACACCCAAGACCAAGTGGCGGCAGCGGGCCACCAGGTGCAGTCGTCCCAGGGGCCAGGCTTTGGGCGGCAAGGCCAGTCCTTCTATAACAGCAGGGGGGCTGTGCCTCGCGGAGGCCCCAGGAACCCTCGGGGCATGATCAATGGATACCGAGGATCTTCTAATGGCTTCAGAGGTATGAGATCCAGCTAATTTACTGTAAGGGACCTACTTTGATACAGGAGTGATTTTATTGTGGTGTTAACAGGATAAATGGTTGTCTTCCTCAGGAGGATATGATGGCTATCGCCCTCCCTTCTCGAACACTCCAAACAATGGTTATGGGCAACAGGCCCAGTTCAGCACGGCGCCCCGGGACTACCCAAACAGCACCTATCAGCGGGTAAGGAAGGACACAGCCAACCATTATGTCCTAGTGACTAGAAGACACTTGACCCTTGCATTAGGGTTGCATTAGTTCCAATAAAAGGGATTCTGAGTTGTTGTCCCAGATTCTGTCATGAAGGTGCTGTGTAAGTCTTTCTGAATTACCTGTTGTTTCTACAGGAGGGATATCAGCCAGGCTACAAGCGGGGAGCAGTCCAGGGACCTCGGGGTTGCTCTCGAGGTAATGCTCAAGCGATGCAATCCTAAAGCGCTTAAAGGATTGTCAACTTCCGCCACATTGAACATTCAGATATTATGAATGCGTTTGCCCCAGCTCACTTTATAAATCTTTTTTGTTTTGTTTCTCATCTATCTTCGTGTTTCTCCTGGCCTATTTATCAGAGTAAGCCTGCTTTGGTATGTCTAAGATACTTTTGTTTTAACACATGTAAAACTGAAATCCACAGCATTTAGATTTATCAGCAAGTCTGTGTTCAAAACAACAAATAGATATTCCTGTAAACTTGAGAGATTTCATTAATTTATTTTTTGTACAAAATAAATGCAAAAAAAAACTGCAACTGTCAGTCCAAGCCATGAGAATCTTTTATATTTTCTGTCACTGCCCAGCCCTGTCAACCACTTTTCCCCTCTGCTTTTGGTTCTCATGGCATTATTTTTTTTTTTTTTTCGTCTCTCACCATCTCTTTGTAAGCCGATGTTACTCCTTGGGAGACTGTTTCAATAAAGATGTGTTGTATAACCTGCTGTCTGCTGCTAGTTTCTTTTTGTTGGTCCCTGATCCCTGCTGCTCTGGCGCTACCACAGCCTTATCTACCTCTGCTGACATCTCTTGGGGTTAAGAGTGGGTTGGAGGATTTGGTTATGCTTTGCTGAAAGGACTTCACTCTGCTTCTGTCTCCCTCACCTGCTGTGCCCTGCCTTGTGTATTTTGTCATAGGAGCATACATATATTGTTGGCTATTAACTTGCTTAAACATTCATGAAACATGTCATTGAGTTTCAAAGTAAACCTGTGGTGTTATTTGTAAATCCTAAGGCAACAGATGTACCCCCCCCCCCCCCTTTGGTTCCATCTGGCAAAATACATACTATTGTTCTGTATGACCTGGATAAAAGCTTTCATAGCTCTTAGATTTGCAGGGAATAATGCCACTGTATAACTGAATTGACATGAAGGCAGCTATTACCTTTTCTTGTTTTCAGGATTCCATTTTGTAATGGGTGTATTAGCTTGCTCGTAACGGTCCATTTTGTAATGGGTGTATTAGCTTGCTTGTAACGGTCCATTTTGTAATGGGTGTATTAGCTTGCTTGTAACGGTCCATTTTGTAATGGGTGTATTAGCTTGCTCGTAACAGTCCATTTGTCTCCCTATTAGAGTTGATCTCTCTTCCTTGGCAGGTGCACACTAATTTATAGAATGTGGATGAGGGTTTTTAATTGTATTCCATGCCCAGACTTAACCCAGAATAAGGGTGACAGGCTGGCCTCAGCTGACTGATTATTTTCTGTCTGCTTCGCGGTTACAGGCCGGGGTGGACTGTTCAAGCCCAGCCGAGGGATGGTGACCCAAATGGTTGGACATCAAGCCAATTAGTCTTGGATACCAACAACTCTCTTCTACCCTCCACCTAGGGCAACCTTAAACATCACCTCTACACTCCTGGACCATCCTTCCCCTGATCTGACTATTCCCCTCCATATCAACCTCTGTTGATTTGGTGAAGCCTGGGTCTGAAGCCATATGTACCACCCTTAGCTCTCCTACAATCATATGCTATTGCATAGCCTTAAACTGATCAAGCTGGAACATGTGTGCCTTTGCTGTTGGACTGTTTATTTGGGTCTTTGCTTAATAGGCAATCATTTACAAAAAGTGGCTGGGGCTAGTGACAGGCTTTGGAAGCATGACACGAAAGACCAAACAATATGTTGACTGCGGTCATACCACAAATGTTTTGTCTCAATGTGAAGATTGTTTATACTGTACATTGTATTGCCATGGCATGTTTGGGAGTGAAGTCTAAGCAGGTTGTAGGTCTGACTGAATGACTCAAAATGAAGATTTCTTGTGCGTACATTTTGCTCTGGCCATATGGTAGCTGACAGAGTGATGCACTGAATAAATGCACTGTTCTGTAAATTTGCATTTGTCACTTCATATCTGCTCTGTCCAAAAACATAATTGGTTGGAACTGATGTCAACACTAGGTGTGTAGAATGTAAGGATTGTGTCAACTTCACATGTAAGAGTTTCACTCTGAGTCGTGAACACTAGCTATAAAGAAAATCACTATATTGTCTACAGCAATATTGATGTTTTCCTGTGCAATTGGTCATCTGAAAATTAAACTACTCTTTTCTACAAACAAAAATTAGGCACACCTCTGTATGGTGCAAGATAAAAGAGCATTTGCCCTAGCCAGCAGAATTTGGTAAAACAAAAAGGCCCAATTTAAGACAGACTCGGGGGGTGATTTGCTGAGTACAAAAGGTAGACCTCATTTCATGGTAAAGGCCTGTTCAGTATCAATACATGTACTGGCCTTGGCCAAGACACCTGCAGGTCATTAGGAACAGTAGCCTCATTCAAGCACAAACTTGAAAACAAGATGTGATTACCAATAATCTACAGAAATAACCAGATCATCAACTGACTCTTACATTTGCACATCAATTAAGATAATCCAAAGAGCTGGCTATAGTATAAGTACCAAAAAATAAGACTGCAATCCACTCAGGTTTCCCATGATTAGTGCCCATAATAGCCAACATTAGCATATATTGCTGTTATCAGACTTGTGGAAATGAAATATAAAGTGGTGGCCAAGCTAATGCCATGTAATACACAAGAATGAACCCATACAAAAAAGAACATATTTTATATTATATTCTGTTTCATGAGACAGTTGTCTTTACTGTTCATAATGCTCCCAATGCCATTTTCAGTGCCTTTTGAAATGGAGCTTTTTCAGGAATCCGTACATTTCACAACATTATCATTATTCAGCTGGATTAACCTGACAATTATTAGGCCTAATTGTCATGACATTACACAGCACCAATTAAAAACAATGTTCCAAAATATATAGACATTGACACTACCAAAACCATTCCACCAAAGCTCTGCATTTTAAGTAATGGTCAATTATGACCAATCCATACATCACATACCGCATATGCACTCTATAACACAAATTCCCTGACTGCAAACGTACAAAACATTTCTAGGCCGTGGAGGCTCAAATTGAAATCCACAAGTGGGCAGAGATACTGTAAACTCCTCCTGTGTTCTTCAGCTGGTTTTCAGTTAACTCTTTCAGGATAACGGGGTACACATGCCCATATGGAGGGACCTCTGCACACTGGACTGGAGGTATATAAGTACTGTAAAGGTCTGTGGGTGGGGGGCCATGGAGCCAGAGGTGTTGTCTATAGAGTTTTATCTGGCAGCTGGGGTTGAGTGGGCTGGTTCTGATGGGGGCCTTATGGTAAGTAATGTTGGCCCTATGGCACTGCCTGATGGCCTGGGGGCAGATCTTGGAGTCGTGGTTGGGACAAATCCTGGGTGTTGTGGGGTATTTGGTTCTGGAGGTGGTTGTCTTGCTTCATACCCGGGTGGTTTTGGGACATATCTTGATGGCCCAGGGGCAAAGGATGGTACTCTCCTTGTGGCTCTGGGATAGCATTCCCTTCTACTGAAAAAGAGAGTAGTTTTGAGTACAGTTCATTTTTACCCCTTTTTTGTGATATCCAATTGGTAGTTACAGTCTTGTCCCATCGCTGAATTTTTCACATCTTGAGATCCATTTTCCATAGTCACCTCTACATTCTGAAAAATACACAGCACACCAGTTAAGAGAAAATGGAATTGGGGTAAACTATCACTTACCATGAACCTCTGGAGGGGGCTCAACTTTCTGGGTTTTCAACCGTTCCATGTGTTCTACTGCCTGAAACACCACAGACAAACAGAGATAAGCAGATGGATGGTTGTAGGTAAGTATGGCAGCTCATGTCAAAAATAACAATACCACACAAAATAAGTGCATTACAGTAATAGAGAACCTATTGGTTGTGTCTGTTCTACCACTGCCCACTCTGTACCTGCTGAAGCTCTACTTTCTGTGAGTTGAGCTGTTCCTGTTGCCTCTCCAACTCATCCCTCTGTTTCTGGAGGTCTGATGCTTTCTGGTTGAGGTCCTCTTCCTGCTGGGTCAGGTGCTCCTCAAACTCCCTCATCTCCTCGTCCGTGTAGGCCTGGTTCTGCTCTAGGGTCTAACAAAGGAGGACGGGTCAGTTCATACCCTTCTACCTCTCCTTATTGATATGAAAATCAACATAATTACAGTGTGGTTGAATGTAGGAGTGTTTAGAGATATGGTATCGTTTTTGTTACTCTTGCCGTTTCATAATAATGAGTTATAATGTTGAAATATTAAAAGTAGGCCAGTATGAATGAGAGTTAAAATAGATATAGCTACCACACCTCCCAACTATCTGGTTCCAGGAATTCCTTTTTCTTTGTGGCAATCAGGAACTCTTCTAAGGAGACCAGTCTGTCTTTGTTGGTGTCCACCTGTGAACAGTGAGAGATCAGTCACCATGTGAACTATTTATTTCATTAAATCAACAAAACCAATCTCTAACTTTCAGTGMTAGCAATCCATGGGAATATAGTATGCARGGTTCACGGCCGGGACAACAGTWTACCTCGTTCATGACGTGCTCTCTCATACGCAGRCGCTCCTCCTCCATCTCCACCATATCGTCCTCTTCATTGGTAGGATCATAGATCTTCTCCAGCTGAGCCCACAGAACGAACCGTTATCTATACATGCACACGTGTCATTATCATTTCAGGTGAGACATTAAAAAAGAGGACAAATCTTTACCTCCTTCGTAAACAATGCCTCCAATTCCTGCTCATCGAAGAAGCCATCTCCATTGGAATCTGAAAATTCAAAACGCAAGAATGTTGAGGAACTCTGAGATGGATGTCCCTGCCACAGCCTTTGATGTCTATTGATGAGGACTTACCATGCAGCTTGAAAAAGGTCTTGGGGTCAAAATCTTCAGGGTCAAGACCATCTGCCTCCTCCCACACCTCTTTGAACTGATTCTGGCTGCCCTGCACAGCAAAAAATGTTAGTCCCCTGTTAGAAATAAATCTCTCACTTGAGCTAAATCATCCCCTAAGTATGGGGAAGGTCTAGAGCAGAAATAGGCAACTGGCATCCCCCTTTTGTAGGCTCGCAGATCAATTTCCATAAACAAACAAACATATACAGCATATGCATACTGAGTGCACAAAACATTAGGAACACCTTCCTAATATGGAGTTCTACCCCCTTTTGCCCTTAGAACTGCCTCAATTTGTCAGGGCATGGACTACAAGGTGTCGAAAGCATTCCACAGAGATGCTGGCCCATGTTGACTCCAATGCTTCCCACGCTTGTGTCAAGTTGGCTGGATGTCCGTTGGGATGGTGGACCATTCATGATACACACAGGAAACTGTTGAGCGTGAAAAACCCAGCAGCGTTGCAGTTCTTGACACACTCAAACCGGTGCGCCATGTATCTACTACTATACCTCGTTCAAAAGGCACTTAAATATTTTGTCTTGCCCATTCACCCTCTGAATGGCACACACACAATCCATGTATCAATTGTCTCAAGACTTAAAAATCCTTCTTTCACCCGTCTCCTCTCCTTCATCTACACTGAAGTGGATTTAACAAGTGACATCAATAAGGGATCATAGACTGACCAGGTGAAAGCTATGTAATGGAAATAGCAGGTGTCATTATTGTTTTCTACAGTCAGTGTATATTGTTTAGGAACTCATTTGGGGTTTCAACTTACTGCTGGGAGTTAGAATAGTAGAATACACAAGATCCCATTTTAAAATGTGGTTGTGCATCAGCAGTTTCTCGCTATGTCAGTCACTCAATTAAACCATGTCAGCTAAACATTTTTAGATACAGACCCTCGAGCCACTCATGATGAGTTCAGATTTTTTGTGGCCCCCACCACCCCCATCAAACTTGCCCATCCATGGTCTAGAGACTGGCTAGACCATATGTGAGCACAAACAAATTGAGCTCTGAAACACACAGATAACATAGCATCCAAGTGCAGTTGGACTTACTGGATGGTTGACTTTGGGATGGTCTGCATGTTTCTTCTTCATCTCCTCGTAATGTTCTTCCTCCTTCTTCCTCCCTTCATCGTCTAGAGTCTTGAGGTGTTCCCTTCGCTCATGGTCTTTCGTCATCTCGTACTTCTTGAACTCCTCATGGCGCTCCTTGTCATAGTTCTCCAGATCGTTTGTGGCCTTGTGGTCAAATGACGGATGAGAGTTAAAATGTCTTGAAGGAGAAGAGGACTACAGGTACTTTATTAAGCTACTGTATGTATGTACCATGCATTCTACATTCTACTTACTGATTTGATGAGTCTGTCCAGATCCTCCACTTCAAAGGTGTGAGGATTCATGTGGTTCAGGTACTCAAACTGTTTCAGCAGAGCTTGGTGGTCTACTGCCATATCTGTGAGTGAGGTTTAACAGTCATAACACAATATGACATGGGATGACCTGACATTGGCACTGTAATAGTTATCCAGTGCGGCAGGGTGTGTTGGTCAAAGCTCACCCTGTGTGCATCTATACTAGCCTGTAATCCTGCCAATTAGTGGTTTAAGTGAGACGTTACTGTTGTCTGTAATACTCTGCTATTACTATTGTGATTCGAAACAGAGATTTTCAAAAGCATGTTTCACAAGTAAGTAGGTGACTCAACACTGACGCTACAGTAACCACATCCTCCTGAGACCTTTGCCTTTGCCCTAGTGTTTCTAGATGTTAACAGTATAGCACTTAAGGCATATTAATGGTCTTTCACTGGGCAGCATACCGTTCCCTCCTTCGATGTCTTGCTTGGCTTTGATCAGTGTCCGTAGCCGGCTAACCTCCTGCCTTTTTAGCTCGTCCAGTTGTGTCCTTACATGGTGGCTGACAAAGTCCAGCTCTTTGGCCAGCTTCCCCATCTGTAGGAAACGTGATGTAATGATTATCATACKGCTGCTGTTTTGCATTTTTCATGACTAATGACTCAAGGAGAGTAAGAACGACAAGAATGAGCAGGACACACTGTTAGAATACCTTGATATCCTCCATATCTGTGTTATGGAGCTTCTCTCTGAAATGCTGGTCTTTTTCCAGAAAATCAATGACTTCCCTGAGATAACGGTCATAGTGGAGTCCAGTGTCCTGTTACATGAAATAAAGTAGTAAGTTGTAGTAGTATGCATAACATGCATACTAGCTCATGCATCATTCAGTAGACGTCAGTTCAGTCTGTATACGTTACAATTCAATAAATTATGTTAGAGAATATAGCTGGTATAACTGGTCTGAGCTTGTACTGGTAGCACAAATGACTGCTTTTTTCATGGCTGTTAGGGCTGCTCTGCCTGCCATGTTTCTCCATTGTGCTTGCTTGGTATGTGATCCTTCACCAACTCTTACCACACTTGGTGGTGGCTCTGAGGCTTTGTCCTCCGGCTGGTTCACCTTGGTCTTGTCCAGACTAATGGGCACTGCCTCCAGACAGAGCAGATGTACCAGAAGCACAAAGCAGCTGGTGTGGAATACCTGGCTCCAAGACATCTGGAGACACAAGACGCACTTAGACACAACAACACATGACAAGCAATACTTCAACCAGAGATGATAGAAAACATCAGTCTCTGCCCCAAATAAAGTGGCTGTGCCCCAACCATAGAGAAAGACAAAGTACTCTTCTTTGTATCTGTCCCATTGTGTCCTCTGAACACACGGGCTTGTCCATTTTGAAGTAGTCTATTTTCTTCTACTACTACTTCTATGAGTTGGTAAACAAACTGAAAGGGTGCATACTGCCACCTGGAGTACAGTTCCGGTCTGCTTACTAGTTTATTTAGCAGACAAGATTTGCTTATAACTCCATGGCATTATTTTATAGTACGAAGAATACAATTGAACAAAGCTGAATGCGCACATGCGACTATTCTGGGTTGAGCGGTTAACAAAGAAATAGCTACTGCTATATGCTTAATTTAGAGTTACTAATGTAACTTTAGTTGTTCTACAAACGTTGGGCTATATGTTTTGATTTTTAATACATGATGCGACTAATGATGATTTGAAAGAAGTCGCTTGAAAGGCATGAGCTCTGCTTTGTTTTTTTTGCACAGGCTTTACACACTACATCAGTCACTCATTCACAATTTGACAAGTACTTGACAAAACCTAGAATGTTACGGCTGCATCCCCTTTGCGGCCAGTGGCCGTTGTGCCCTACTACGTTGTGCACTCCGAATCACCCCTCACTCACATGGCTCTCCATCATGTGATCGGGTCTTTCTCACAGGCTACAAGTGAAGACAGACACATCAGGGATGCAATGGCACGCGTCCTTATCCAATTCCGAGGTGCATATTGAAGATATTGGAAGAACTGTCCACATTTACTTTTCGTCAGCCAACAAGATGAGTAGGCTTAAAGAACAGCTAAAGTACTAGCCTATGTCAATCTACTATCCCCCATAGTACAAAAGTCGACCTATTCTACTCTGTGCAAGAAATAAAAATTCCAAACATAGTCTGGGACAGTTGTGGGATGCGATAGATCCCAAATTAATACAACCACTAGCAGATCAGAACGTTTAGCTTAAAAATGGTGATAAACTATGAGGCTATTTGTTCACATTATAAGCGCAGCAATGTGCACATGGGTAGTAGGCTATAACGCAAATGTTCCATTTACAGAAAACACCATTATCAAGTGACCGCAAATGCAATTGTGCATTTTTACGGTGAAAATTATCCTCCCCAAACTTGAAACTCACGTGCTACTTATGTATGCCAGTTAGGCTCTACACCCCTTGTAAAGCGGATTGTGTTTAATTTTAAGAATTTTTTGGGACACTTTAGTTGTGATACAAACCTTATCAAAACATATAGGCCTATGGGCTAGGCTACATGAGGTGTGCAACTATGATTCGAAAAAGGCATTGTTTCCTATGCTGGGCATCATTCACAAGTGATAATATATAATTCACAAGTGATAGGCTAATATTGTCACACAGCAGACTATCCTTGATTTAATATTGTCTTTACATATACTAAATAATATATATGTGTGAAATTTGTTTTGATTTAGAATGGACCATTATCATGCACCTGTATCAAAACAAAGCCAAGACAACGCAGGAGTGGCTTGGAGACAAGTCTCTGAATGTCCTTGAGTGGCCCAGCCAGAGCCCGGGACTGAACCTGATCGAACATCTCTGGAGAAACCTGAAAATAGCTGTGCAGCGACACTCTCCATCCAACCTGACAGAGCTTGAGAGAATCTGCAGAGAAGAATTGGAGGAACTCCCCAAATATAGGTGTGCCAAGCGTGTAGCGTCATACCCAAGAAGACTTGAGGCTGTAATCGCTTCCAGGGGTTCTTCAACAAAGTACTGAGTAAAGGGTATGATTACTTATGTAAATGTAATATTTCAGTTTTTTTTTCTTCAATAATTTGCAAAAACCTGTTTTTGCTTCGTCATTATGGGGTATTGTGTGTCGATTGAGGGGGGGGGAAAGCTATTTCATCAATTTTAGAATAAGGCTGTAACGTAACAAAGTGTGGAAAAAGTGAAGGGGTCTGAATACTTTCCGAATGCACTGTATTTATACTGTAGCTAAGAAAGTAATACTAAGTGTATGATGTGTAGTAAGCTGTTAGTAGCCCATGTGCCTCGCACTAATAATTTGGTCCCTTTCCCCCTCATAACTTAGCCTACTGTTATGACTTGGTGGTGCACATGTAGCGTATTGCCTGTTTTAGCAAAATGCAATCATCAAATATTGTACTGCTTATATGCCCATTTTATTTATCCTACGGTTCTGATTTGGTGTACAGGGAGAATACGGTAAGAACGGCCCATGTTCTGAATTCGGTCGCTGTACATTTAAAAAAAAGTGCTGAACAAATAGTTATATTGACTACGTCCGTCCTAGCTCGCTAATTAATGTCTTAATCAAAATTACGGATTGCCTCTTATCCGCTCTTCGTTCCCTTATAGTTTGTACATCTCAATTGTCAGTAGAAACCACATTTGTTTAAGCAAGTCAGCTATATCAGCTATGTTTTTTTAAAAGGCAGTAAATGAGGCTGAATGAACTGTTTCACTGCCAGACAAGGCTCCACTGATAGCCAGGTGTAGCAGTGGTAAGGATTCACTCCATGGTGCTGAAAAGAAACTCGGCTGTTGGGACAGCTTTATGTAGGCCCTAACAGTTAGTGGGCACTGTTTGTCACCGTTATAGTGCAATTACTGTATTGTTTAGTGTTGTTGTAGTGGCTTTCCTGGCATACATCCCAAAAATGTTGAGTGAGTTTACCCTATCTGTTCCTGCACCATGCCAAGGACCTGGGAGGACGGGACACTGCCCCTCAACACACCCTGTAACTCTTCTGAAGTCAAATCTCCTAAACCTAAATACTTCTCTGCAGCTGCCACAACAACATCTATTTTCTGTGATTTACATTCAATTTCTGCAGTACAGTTGATAACCATTGCTATGTATGCTAAGAAGCCAACCTTACTAAAGCAATACTCACTCCTTGCCCTATCCTTCTGTGGCACAAATCTACTACTCACTGGGACCCTCTCAGGATCCCTCAACCATCCATTACTACACTGACCACTTCAACCTGCCTCTTTCGCACAGGACACTTCCGGTCCCCAGCAACATGAGCACACCTACAGTTGACACAACTTTATCCAACGAAACTACACAGTCCTCTGTCCCATGCCCTCCTGCACACATCTTGGAATCTCCCTCCTACAACATGACCATAAACCTTGAACCTAAAACAGTTCAGTGGATTCTGCACAAAAGTTCTAACAGGATAAGTGATATATCGTAACATGACTTTGTCTTGTATAGGCTCTGACTCAAAATGACTTATGTTTCACCACGCTCCCCACCGGGTCGTCTGCTCTAGTTACCTCCATGGCCCCAACCCCATATGTTTCCTGTCCATTGCCGACGTGTCTCTCTGCCATCGATAGCTAACTAGCTACCTGCTAGCAGCTAACTAGCTACGCTATTAATAACATGTTAGCTAGGACGTGATACTTGTCATCTAACTAACTAGCGTGCTACAATTTAAATCATCAGCGGTTCAATAGCTAGTCGTCTAGCTAACATTACACTTTACCACCACACTCACTGCGGCCAATACAATAGCGTAGCTAGTAGTGATGATGCTGGCTGGCTAGCTAACAGTTAGCTGGTAGATGGCAAGCTAATCTAATGACAGCTAGCTTGAAGCTAATTATGAGGTTTTCATTTCCACCCAAGCTAGCTACTTAGCTAAATAACAGTGATGGGGGGTCTTGTGTTGACCACATCGAGAAGTTGCGGTATATGTCTTATTGGAGTCTGGTTACCTGTCTCATTAACAAAATAGCAATAACTTCAAAACAATTCATGTCACAGCGGGACTTACTTTTTGATCGGAATCCCCGTCAAACGGTCGTTACTACAGTCACAAAGTCGTAAACCCCGCCTATTTCTAAAATGTCTCTTCTTAAAATTAGATTTTAAACCTAACTTTAACCACAGGGCTAACCGTACGCCTAACCTTACATTAACACCAATTATGTTTTCATAAATCTTTACGATATAGACAATTTTGACTTTGTGGCTGTGCTATCTAGTGGAAACCCCGTCAAGCTAATTTAGCTAGCTAGCTAACTAGTCTCCTCCCGAGCTGATCATTTGTCCTCTCGCTCCTTCCTTGATGCCAGCAGGCGTTTGTTTACAATGTCAGATAGCAAGGGAACGAAATCTTACATTGATAACATGGCATGTATGCTAAATTGGGTAGTTGCCATTGGATAAAATCTTCACTTCCTACTTTCTGAAGACGCGCATAGTTATTCTAATAGGCCGCACACACTGTCAGTCAAATTATTGGGGATATACTATGCTATCAAGATAGGTTGCACTGAATCGTACGTGGCGTTTATAATTTGGAGGTGGGTGTTCGCTGATCCTGGATCAGTGTAGCTTTCTTGCCATGATATCAAAGACAGTACAGGAGGTTGGTGGCACCTTTATGGGGATGATGGGCACGTGGTAATGGCTTGAGCAGAATAATTGGAAAGGTATCAACAACATCAAACACATGGTTTCCATTCAATTTGCTCCGTTCCAGCCATTATTATGAGCCGTCCTCCCCTCAGCGGTGGATATGGTATGTGAAGACATTTAGGTAGGGAGATCTGATCCCAGGTCATTTCATAGCTTCATTTTTTTGTCATTCTTACATAGCTAGTTAAATTAAACAAACTTCATTTTCAATAGGGTGAAGGATAAAGCATACTTTTTTGAGTTGGTTTAATGTGATTGCTTGGACTATTGATGAAAATTGATGAGCAGCTTTCTGCATGGTTATTGTATGAGTGAACATTATTGAGCTAGAAATATTGGCTATGGCAGCAAGACATGTATGTGATTTTCTAAATATACTGAACAAAAATATGAACGCAACATGCAACAATTTCAAGGATTTTACTGAGTTACAGTTCATATAAGGAAATCAGTCAATTGAAATAAATAAATTAGGCCCTAATCTATGGATTTCACATGACTGGGCAGGGGCGCAGCCATGGGTGGGCCTGGGAGGGCATAGGCCCACCCACTTGGGAGCCTGGCACACCCAGAAGGGATCCAGGCCCAGGCAATCAGAATGAGTTTTTCCCCACAAAAGGGCTTTATTACAGACAGAAATACTCCTCAGTTTCATCAGCTGTCCGGTTGGCTGGTCTCAGACGGTCCCGCAGGTGAAGAAGCCAGATATGGAGGTCCTGGGCTGGCGTGGTTACACATGGTCTGCGGTTGTGAGGCTGGTTGGACGTACTGCCAAATTCTCTCAAACGACATTGGAGGCGGCTTATGGTAAAGAAATTAACATTCAATTCACTGGCAACAGCTCTGGTGGACATTCCTGCAGTCAGCATGCCAATTGCACGCAGTGGTGTAAAGTACTTAAGTAAAAATACTTTAAAGTACTGCTTAAGAAGTTTTTGGGGGTATCTGTACTTTACTTTACTATTTATATTTTTGACAACTTTTACTTTTACTTCACTACATTCCTAAAGAAAATAATGTACTTTTTACTCCATACATTTTCCCTTACACCCAAAAGTACAAAAGACAGGAAAATGGTCCAATTCACACACTTATCAAGAGAACATCCCTGGTCATCCCTACTGCCTCAGATCTGGCTGACTCACTAAACACAAATGCTTTGTTTGTAAATTATGTCTGAGTGTTGGAGTGTGCCCCTGGCTATCTGTCAAAAAAACAATTGTGCCGCCTGGTTTGCTTAATATAAGGAATTTGAAATGGTTTATAATTTTACTTTTTTAGAACATTTTAGCAATTCCATTTACTTTGATACTTAAGTATATTTAAAACCAAATACTTTTAGACTTTTACTCAAGTAGTATTTTACTGGGTGACTTTCACCTTTAATTGAGTCAATTTCTATTAAGGTATCTTTACTTTTACTCAAGTAGGACAATTGAGTACCTTTTCCACCACTGATTGCACGCTCCTTCAAAACTTGAGACATCTGTGGCATTGTGT
The DNA here is from genome assembly GCF_002910315.2 of Salvelinus sp. IW2-2015. Classification (NCBI taxonomy): domain Eukaryota; kingdom Metazoa; phylum Chordata; class Actinopteri; order Salmoniformes; family Salmonidae; genus Salvelinus; species Salvelinus sp. IW2-2015. Next base: position 19,957,218 of record NC_036850.1, read on the forward strand.
TGTGTGACAAAACTGCACTTTTTTAGTGGCCTTTTATTGTCCCAAGCACAAGGTGCACCTGTGTAATGATACTGCTGTTTAATCAGCTTATTGACATGGCACACCTGTCAGGTAGATATATATCTTGGAGGAAGAAGAAATACTCACTAACAAGGATATAAAAAATATTTTTAAAATACATTTTTGAGAAATACATTTTTTGTGCCTTTGGAAAATGTCTGGGATCTTTTGTTTCAGCTAATGAAACATGGGACCAACACTCTACATGTTGCGTTTATATATATTTTGCATTGTACTTGGCTCTGGGCTATTTTATTAATAAACTATCATCATTATGACCATATCATTTTAACATTTTTAATTTTACCTTTCTTTAAACAAGAAGTCACAATGAGATTAAACATTTATTTTACAAGAGAGCCCTGTATACATTACAATATAAACAAAATAATAATGAGCTTGGTTTTACTTGTATTTAACACTAATTTAAGATCTGTAAGTGATTTCTGAGTCATGCTGAAGTTCACGAATGGCCTGCTGCACCGAGGTGGCAAAGGAATACAAAACTGTGTCATCTGCATAGAGATGAATGTTACAAGTATTAACAGTGTTTCCTATGTCATTAATATACAAGGTGAACAATAATGGACCCAAAATCAAACTCTGAGGAACACCTTTTTAAATCTCAAGAAATTCAGATTTAACCCCATCTGATGGGCCTGAGGTCTGTCGCTAAGATAATTCTGAAACCATAAAGAGGCTGTATATCCCAGGCCTATTTTTGATAACTTCTTCAGCAAAACAGAATGATCAACAGTGTCGATAAACAAGGCAGCACAGCTCTTTTTAGCATCCAAGGCATTGACAAGATCATTAACAGAGACACAGAAATAAGATTATTTGTGTAAATAGCAACAGCACCACGGTTGCCCTTCCTATCAGTCATAAACACATTGTAACGATCCATATCAACCTCCGAGTCCAGGGTTTTATCAGTTAACCAGGTTTCAGATAAAATAAAATAAATATCAGGGTCTGCCTGAGAGGCCCAGATCTTGACATAATCCCTTTTAGGTAATAAACTACGAATGTTAAGATGTAAAAATTTTAAATCTTTTCTGCATTTAAAATCACATGGAGTTTCAATACAAGTCAGATTATTTTGAGATTTCAGAACAACAGGAGACTCAAAGATTGGATTATACCTATTAGGAAAAGAAAACAAAGTAGAAATAGCAATTCCATTTCTCTGCTTAGCACCGTTAGGCATGTCACCACTATCAGATACAACATGTGGAACTTTCACAGTGACCAAAGAGGAGATGGTGAAATCTGATTTACATGTAATGCTAATATTGTCCTCACATCAATTTAGTTGACCAAGACCCTTCCCAATGTTTGATGACAACAGCCGGGAGCCATTTTCACCTAGGTGAATTCCATCTTCCGCAAAGTAGCCAGGCTTATTCCATGAGTCAAAATTGTCGACGAAGGACATTCCCAAGTCCTTGGTCAGACACATTAACCACTGGTGGAGAGACCAAAGATGGCTAAAACACTCAGTCCCGCAACGACGAGGAGATAGAATTGGGCCCGAGACAATTATATGTTCTGCTAATTAATGAGCATTCTCCAAGAGCTTTAAGAAATTGTCTTCTAACTTTACAGATTTCACACGTATAATATCATTAGACCCAATATACAACACAACTGTTTTCAGAGCAGGAATCTGTTTCTTGATGGTGGGCATGACTTCTAATAACTCCAATACCCTAGCTCCAGGAAAACAAAGTGTACGGGTATTTCAGACTTCCACCAATCCAACCATGGAGCTTCCCATAATAATGATTATGTTGTCCATTTCGAGCCGGAGCCCTCAGCCCAACCATAGCCCCACTAGGGGCTCCTCCAACTCGACCCGCACAAATTACAGAATTAGAATGAGTCATTAGAATTAGAATCATTCTATTTCTAGGTTTATGACATCATCTTCATCATTATGAGGGCAGATGTTGTGGATCAAGATTAGCCATCAGTCAACTTCAAATGAATATATAGCTGCAAGCAGCTGGGGTTCAAGCTTTGGCCACATAGTGCCACCATCATGACAAATTGGAAAGATTGCCAAATTCAATGATTACCAGTGTTGTATTATAGTGAAATTTAGATGAGTGAATGTTATGATATTTCTTTTGTTGCAATTATTTTCAGAGCAAGAGGGATTTTGAGCAATAATAAAGTTTTTTGCTTGAGTGATCAATGGATTGATCTATCTATATTTAGAGAAATAAGCTTCTGTTGATGACAACAGCCGGGAGGCATTTTCACCTAGGTGAATAAACTGTCATGGATCAAAGTCCATCTCGTTCATCAATGGTCCCTCCTATAGAGGACATGTCTTGAGTGGTTCAGGAGGTCAGCAAACTCACTGGGATCTCCATGAGCCAGATCATGGCATCCAGAACCTCCTTGGGAACGCCACTGACTTCTGTTTCCCAACTCCTTCCTTCCGTGACATCCTTGCATTCACCAATGCCACCTCTTCCTAGAGCCGCTTGGGGCTCCAAGGAACATGACTCAAATGAGATAAGCATTACTAGCCATTTGTCCTGACAGTATGTGGATAAGTCATGGCCTTTTGCAATCTACCCACGCTGTGAGGAACTGATCCGACAAGAAGGAATGCCTCCGCTGGAGAAGTATCCCTCTCCCACCGTGCCAAGGAAGAGATCGAAGAGTCGGGCAATGTCTTCCCTGTCGCTGAGGTCAGGGTGCTCTGAACCGACCCTGACCAGTATCAATGAGGAAGATGAGACTAAGGTGGTCCACCTGATCAGCCAGGCCGTGCATGAGGAGACTCCCATGGAAATAATGGCTGAGGTGGAAAAAGTGGCAAGTAAAGACTCCTCCAAGAAGAAGGCCTCCTTCTGGAGAAGACTGAGAGGTCTTTGTTGCCTGGGGAAGAAGAAGGCTGTTACTACAAAGAAGACTAAGGTGGAGGAGCATGAGCGGGTAAAATGGTCACTTTGCACAATCAAAGTCACAAAGGTTCAAATTTGTTTTAATTCTCTCTTGTAAATTCTATGTTTTCTGTTCCCTTTACAGGAGGATTCTGAAGATGCTATTTTCCCTACTGGGATTTCATTAAAATGCTCAGGAAATGATTGATGTCCTAAAACAGAACATTATTATAATATCTAAACATTTTACATGTCAGCATCTGTGTCTATTTCACATGTATGATACGTTTAGTGTTTTCCTTACATTATGCTCATTATAGTCAGAAGATTCAGTCAGATATTCAGTCCATGGTCAAGTGTCAGACTATAACTGGTTTAATGATACGGAAAGTAGCAAAAAACATAGATTACAAGCTTTACTAACTATTACAATAGTCTTCATTTTATAGGGACAACCGCTGGGGACGTTTACTTGAAAACCAAACATGTCACATAAACAACCACAGAAGAAAAAATAAACACAGACACAATTTTTTTTTAATTTAACCTTTATTAAACTAGGCAAGTCAGTTAAGTGTAGCCAGGTGGTAAAAGCTCATAGCTGTATTAATTTATATTCACTAGATGGCACTGCCCCTTTAAGAGATCCATAAATAGTGTGCAAGCGGTTAGGTGATTGCTCATGCGCAGTGTGTAAGAGTGAGAGCAAGCAATTATACTGGAGAGCTGTTGAAATCCATTGTGGGTCCAAGGTTACTTTAGATGGATTGACATGAGGATGTTAGCTTCTTGCTAGCTGAATACCAGTGCTCTCAGAACCATGTTGTGGTTGATGATAACATTATTTGAAGCTGCTGTATGGGTGAGATGAGGATCTACTGTTCCATGTGGGGTAAGGGTATCATGTGGACAGTGTGCTAAAAGCAGAGCCACTACCGTTTATGCATTTCACTTTGTACTTATTGTACTCAGATTGTTTTTATGCACTTTACTAACATATTTATTTCACTTGATTGTGGTTTAGACTGAACCTTACTTTATGGTGACTTCACCTTGCGGTGATATCCCTTCTACATTATCCTATTTTAAATTTAAGCTTCGACAGAACAAACAACCCCAAATTAGTTTGTGTCCTGTGCTGGGTTTACTTTCGCCAGGCTACATAAGAACAAATTCTTATTTACAATGACGGCCTACCAAAAGGCAAAAGGCCTACTGTGGGGACGGGGGCTGGGATTAAAAATATAGGACAAAACACACATGACAAGAGAGACACCACAACACTACATAAAGAGAGACCTAAGACAACAACACAGCATGGTAGGAAAACAACATGGTTGCAGCACAAAATGTGGTACAAACATTATTGGGCACAGACAACACCACAAAGGCAATACGATAGAGATAACAATACATCATGTGAACCAGCCACAACTGTCAGTAAGAGTGTCCATGATTGAGTCTTTGAATGAAGAGATGGTGATAAAACTGTCCAGTTTGAGTGTTTTTTGCAGCTTGTTCCAGTCGCTAGCTGCAGCGAACTGAAAAGAGGAGTGACCCAGGGATGTGTGTGCTTTGGGGACCTTTAACAGAATGTGACTTGCAGAATGGGTGTTGTATGTGGAGGATGATGGCTGTAGTAGGTATCTCAGATGGGAGGAGTGAGGCCTAAGAGGGTTTTATAAATAAGCATCAATCAGAGGGTCTTGCGACGGGTATACAGAGATGACCAGTTTACAGAAGAGTATAGAGTGCAGTAATGTGTCCTATAAGGAACATTGGTGGCAAATCCGATGGCCGAATGGTAAAGAACATCTAGCCGCTCGAGAGGACCCTTATCTGCCGATCTATAAATTACGTCTCCGTAATCTAGCATGGGTAGGATGGTCATCTGAATCAGGGTTAGTTTGGCAGCTGTGGTGAAAGAGAAGCGATTATGATAGAGGAAACCAAGTCTAGATTTAACCTTAGCCTGCAGCTTTGATATGTGCTGAGAGAAGGACAGTGTACCATCTAGCCATACTCCCAAGTACTTATATCAGGTGACTACCTCAAGCTCTAAACCCTCAGAGGTAGTAATCACACAAGTGGGGAGAGGGGCATTCTTCTTACCAAACCACATGACCTTTGTTTTAGAGGTGTTCAGAACAAGGTTAAGGGCAGAGAAAGCTTGTTGTAGAGTGTTTAACACAACATCCAGAGAGGGGCCAGCTGAGTATAAGACTGTATCATCTGCATATAAATGGATTACAAAGCTTCCTACTGCCTGAGCTATGTTGTGGATGTAAATTGAGAAGAGCATGAGGCCTAGGATCGAGCCTTGGGGTACTCCCTTGGTAACAGGCAGTGGCTGAGACAGCAAATGTTCTGACTTTATACACTGCACTATTTGAGAGTGGTAGTTAGCAAACCAGGCCAAAGTCAGCCATCAGACACCAATACTACTTGGCCGGCCCACAAGAATGAAATGGTCTACTGTATCAAAAGCTTTGGCCAAGTCAATAAAAATCGCAGCACAACATTGCTTAGAATCAAGGGCAATGGTGACATAATTTAGGACCTTTAAGGTTGCAGTGACACATTCCTAACCTGAGAGGAAACCGGATTGCATACCAGAGAGAATACAATAGACATCAAGAAAGTCAGTCAGTTGATTATGACAAGATTTTCCAACACTTTTGATAAACAGGGCAAAATAAAATTGGCCTATAACAGATAGGATCAGATTGATCTCCCCCTTTAAATAAAGGATGCACTGGCTGCCTTCCAAGCAATGGTAACCTCCCCAGAGAGAAGATACATGTTAAAAAGGTCAGCGATAGGCTTGGCAATGATAGAAAGGATCTAAACCAGGGCTGCCCAACCGTCTTCCTGGAGATCTACTGTCTTGTAGGTTTTCGTCCAACCCTAATGTAGCGTATCTGATTCAGCAAGTCTTGTTGAACAGGTCATTAATAGAATAAGGTGTGTTTTAGGGTAGGACTGAAAACCCACAAGATGGTAGATCTCCTGGAAAAGGGTTGGGCAGCCCTGATTTAAACCATCTGATGCTATTTTACGTTTCATAACATAAAAGTCATCCATGCCGTGGTCGATATGAAACACAATTTAAATGAGTCCTACCATAGATGGACTGTAAAAAGATCACGCATACAACAAATAATCTTTCTTCAGGACACGTCACTTCCGATTCAAAGTTTTACTTCCGAAAAGCCGCACATTTTCTCCCTCTTTCTTTTCGCTTAGAACGCCATCATGGGTCGCATGCACGCTCCTGGGTAAGCATGTGTTTCATTCGGAAATAATAAGCATATTGGTTTTTGTTATCCGTAGCTGGACCTTTTTACATTACCTTGTCAACCCCAACATATTTTTTTTGGACACATTTGGTTAAATGTCAACTATATTGATTTCTAGCTAGCTGGCTAACAACTAGCGTTCTGCCGCAACCGACACAGTGACATGATGGCCGCGCACACACTCCTGCCATGTTAGCCGACGGCTTATTCATTAAAATAATTATATGGGTTTTTAGTCGCATATGCGCGCACATTGGAACGGTAACAATGCATCCCCTCGATCAAGATTGTATTTAGTCTTTCATAAAATTGTTCTAAACCAGAACATTATTTGCCCATTCCAGTGCTAATGTTAGCGTAGTGTAGGCTAGTTAGCTATAGCTTCTACCTAATGCTAGGTAGGTACACTACATGACAAAGTATGTGGACACTCATTCCAAAATCATGGTCATTTAATATGAAATTGGTCCCCCCCTATTTGCTATAACAGCATACTTTTCTGGGAAGGCTTTCAACTCGATGTTTTTACATTGCTGCGGTGACTTGCTTTCATTCAGCCACAAGAGCATTAGTGAGGTCGGGCACTGATGTTGGGCTATTAGTCCTGGCTCGCAGTCGGCGTTGCAATTCATCTCAAAGGTGTTCGATGGAGTTGCGGTCAGGTCTCTGTGCAGGCAAGCCAGTCAATTTCTTCTACACACCTCAACAAACCATTTCTGTATGGACCTCGCTTTGTGCAAGGCAGTATTGTCATGCTGAAACAGTGAAGGGCCTTCCCAAACTGTTTTAAATGTTCTAATATTTTTACCCTTTTTTAAACTCTTGATCACTCGAGAGAATGCGTTTCTCTCTACTGCTTCGGGCCCAATGGAGGGGTGTTTCATAAAAATAAAATAAAAATCAACTAATTTGAAGGGATGTCCACATACTTTTGTGTGTATATATAGTGTAGCTAGTTACACAGTACGACACTAGCTAAATAACTAGCTAGCTAGTTGAAATGCATTATCTCAAGTCCAGGCGTGGCTATTTGTCATGATTTAACTAGCTACTGACTTACAGCTACTTTCCTTCTGTTTCAGCAAGGGCCTGTCCCAGTCTGCACTACCCTACAGGCGCAGTGTGCCCACCGTAAGTATGTAGTTGGTCATTAAACTTTTAGATGGTCAACTGGCATCTTGCTAGCTGTTTTGTAAAATATGTTAATGAATCTGGTCAACCTAGTAATGTGGCTACATGGTTTGCCATTATATCATCATTGATACAACTTTCACTGGAATGTACATGTCATATTGCCGAGTCTAGCTAAATACCTAACTTAAACTACAAAGGCTCACTCCTGTGAGTAGAAGGCTCAGTGGACAAAGGGGACATCATCAGTCTCTCAACCTCTGAAATGTTGTTCTACAGTGGCTGAAGGTTACATCTGATGACGTCAAAGAGCAGATCTTCAAGCTCGCCAAGAAGGGTCTTTCTCCCTCTCAGATTGGTAAGGACCTTGTTAATTTGTATGCTGTCCAGCTCTTTCCATAAAATTGCCACATTATGAACTGAGAAGACAATGACTTATGCACCCTAACCCAAAGGCCATATCAAATGAATGGTATGATTTTGTCAGGTGTGCTAAAATCAACATGTACCTTGTCGCCTTTCCCTGAAGCTGATGTGCCATTGAAAGTGAATTCAAGGTTCAACATTATCACTCCAGATTATTTACCCAGTTTTAGTCCTATGCATATTGTTACTCAAATTATTTTCCTCTCCATCCGTTTAGAACAAAAATTGAAAGGATTGTCCTGTGTTTTTTCTACAACCAAACCATTTTGAGTTTGGCTGACCCCCACACAAAGTACAAACCACAGAGGGGAAGCTACCAGGAGATGTAAATTAGAAAAGGCTGATACTACTATTCTCTCTCCAGGTGTGATCCTTAGGGACTCTCATGGTGTTGCCCAGGTGCGCTTTGTCACTGGAAACAAGATCCTGAGGATCCTCAAGTCCAAGGGCCTGGCCCCTGACCTGCCCGAGGATCTGTACCACCTCATCAAGAAGGCTGTTGCTATAAGGAAGCATCTGGAGAGGAACAGAAAGGTAACGACCTCTAGATGTCTGACTCCATTTAACTTCCAGGGAGGGAGACTGTTAAACCACCAGCATCTCAAGCAAAACTTAATGTTTGAAAATCCAACTAAATTGTGCCTCGCTGTAAAAATGTATTGATTGATGCTCAATGTGGACAGCCGGTGAGGTTGCTCTTGCATGGCTCCGTCTAAGTGGCTTATGGGAGCGTAGCACTGTACAGTGCCATGATGTACAGTCCCGTTCCACAACATTGTACAGCAAGCCTGTTCCCAGCCTTTGGGCTGGTGGGGACGGCGTCCTGCATATTCCTATGTCTTCCCAGAGCCTCTGGGCCATGACTGGGGAGGCAAACCATGTAGTGCACAAGTTAACTCAAAATTGTAATACCTGCATTTGCCATTGACCGTTTGAGATTTTTGACTATGCCGAAGGGCTGTTAAACTATAGTTTTTTTTTCTTGCAGGACAAGGATGCCAAGTTCCGTCTGATTCTCACTGAAAGCAGAATCCACAGATTGGCCCGTTACTACAAGACCAAGAGAGTTCTTGCCCCCAACTGGAAGTAGTACGTATTACCTCTTCACTGCTTTATTGACTTTTGGGAGAGCAAGTCAGCATGAAGGCATAGTACCTACTCTATTAATATTTTCAGTTTGTTAGTTCACTAAATGGCACACTTCATTGTCCTGTTCTTCCCTTGTAAGAGCTGAGATATTTCTTATGTGCTAGATAAACCTTGGAGGTAAATTAGCAGAATGGCTGTTCTGTGCCAACCTGCCAGTCCCCTTCATACATCTCCCTGCCACTCAGTGGTTCTAGTTAATTCTTACCAACTGCCAGAGGCATTACCTAAACTGGATAATTAGCAGTCTCGAGCAGGCTGAGAATATATACTAAAAAATGTTTACTGGTTGATCACCAGACTGCTTCTATTGTTAGTTGTTAAAATTTGCAGATGTTCAACTTTTTAGTTGATTACAGAACTTTACAGTACTAATCCCTTTTCCCTCTTGATCCACAGCGAATCCTCTACTGCTTCTGCTCTGGTGGCATAAGAGTCATTTTCACCAATAAAGATCCATTTGTAAGGATCTTGTCTGCTGTGTTTTTGTTTTAAAGAGGTGGAGTTCTATAAAGGGTGGTGAAAGTACACATGTTAGTACTTATAGTGAGAAATATAAACATGTAAAGTGTTGGTTTCTTGATTCATGAGCTAAAATAAAAGATCCCAGAAATGTTCCATAGGCACAAAATGCTTATTTCTCAATTTTGTGAGCACATTTTTTAATACATCCCTGTTACCATTTCTCCTTTGCAAGACAATCCATCCACCTGAAAGGTGTGACCTATCAAGGAGCTGATTAAACATGAATACACAGGTGCACATTGTTTTGGGGGGGGAAAGGACCCAATAAATGTGCGGTTTTGTCAATACAATGCCACAGATGTCTCAACTTGAGGGAGTGTACAACTGGCATGCTTACTACAGGAATGTTCAATAGAGCTGGTGTGAGAATTTAATGTTAATTTCTCTACCATGAGGCAACTCTGGTTTAGAGAATTTGGCAGTACAACCAACTGTCCTCACAACCTCAGGCCACATGTAAGCACACAAGCCCAGGATTTGACATCTGGCTGCGTAACGTGTGGGATTGTCTGGGGCAGGTGCTGAGGAGTATTTCAGGCTACTAAAACCCTTTTGTGGGAAGAAACTCCTGCTTGGCTAGATTTGGCTCCCAAGTGGGTGGGCCCATGGCCATGCCTTAACCTGGGCATGTGAAATTCATAGATTAGGGCCTAATGAATTTCAATTGACTTATTTCCTATGAACTTCCTCTAAGATCTTTTAAATTGTTGCAATTATATTTTTGTTGTGGTTGGAAAAATCCCCAGAGTAACTAACATGCCTTATTGCATAAATGGCTAACTAATTGTATTGATGTTTTAATTTAATAATCATTTCATTAGTATTTGAAAGTAATTTGAATTATATAAACACTTAAGCGTAGATTCATTGTTACCTTGTTAAATGTGTTCTATATAATTGGATGGAGAGCCTCTGGTTCCTAGGCAACCTGGTGCAGTGGTGTAGACTGCTGTGCTCTCCAGGCTTCCTCCCAGCTCTGACTCATAGCAGGAGGAAAAAAAAGTTGGAGACGATCTAACACTGGGCCTTCACATGCAATCAATGAGAAACCTTTGTTCTGTGGCATTTAGAGGCTAAATTAATGTATTCATGGTTTAATGATGGAGAAATGCTACTGTATTGAAGTGTTCAGTCATTATGTACAATTTTACCACAAGAGGGCAGCATTTAACTTAAATTACACTCAACCAAAGGTATGCCTTTAAAGGCTAAATGCCTGAACTTACTCCTTTTGATGGTACATGTTTGTGAAGCGGTTGAATTCAGCAGGCATATTTTTGCACATGCAACTGGTACATTTATCATGGGATGGTGGTTCTGATATTAAGTAAAAGTTAACGCACCACAGGCCACAAAGACTACTCTTCATCACTAGCAGTCTCGTAAACCCACAATCTTTAAGACTGCTAGGAAGCAGGAGTCTGATTAATGGAGCCTAACCTCTCACCCAGCAGTCCTGCTCACTTGGCCCCTCTGGGGAGACCGAGTGCAGGACCTGGAAGCGGTACTTACTCTTCATCCAGATGGAACCATACACCTGCCAGAAGATGATTCACTTCAACATCACCAACTTTTATTCTATGTCATTAGTCATCTTCCCCTTGAAGTATTATTCATATGATTAGACTAGTCTCTGCTTATGTGACATCAAAAGATATCCATCTTTAATTTGTCATTAATCATTGTAAATATTTGAAAGCCTCTGGTTTAGATATCTGTATATTTTGGCTGTCAGTAATCAAAGAAAACATTGTCTAAGATCATATTACCAATATGGTTCCTAAAGTTCCTTGAAAGCAGGAGCCTATAAATAGAAGCATTATTAAGTGGTGTGCTGTTCTGTGATCTTTTTTTTCTGGAGATTTAACATGCATTACTGAGGCTAGATTTATTCTGCTAAAAGAATAACTGGTAATGAAGGTGTCACACATTGTATTGATTTTGTATCAGTATATATTGGTGTATCAGTATCTGTGTTGGACAGGGGCATGGTTTTAGTGCCTGAGGAGTGAAATGCCATCTTGGTGTGATATATCAGATTGCCTGTAAGATCTTTATTGCATTTGCTGCAGAGCCCCTTCAGCTAGCACTGATTCAGCCGGAGCTGCTGCCTCCTAGGAGAGGACGATAACATTGAGTCACCTTGCTGCATTGTRAGCCTCTGGCAGTGGAGAGGCAGGAATCAGCAGCAGCGCCTATACTGCAGAGCTGCGCAGGACTGTGCATCACTACCGTGTGTGTTAGAGGGAGAGAGAGAATAGTGGAGAAAGGTTGACTGGGGACTGCAGTGTTATGTCCCCCTCTGCCCCAGGGTTCATGGTTTGGAGTTTTTCTCTGTCTGAAATGCTTTCGGTGAATACACACCACCCCAGTGTAGACGACTGATCCCAGTTAAAATGCTCATGTTTTTCAGAGTTTGTGGGGTGTCTCCAGGACTGAGTTGCTGCAGAGGGATTCAGTGGAATGAGAAAGGCAGATTGTCAGGAGAGTTGTTCAAGGACTCTATAACTGTGGTCCCATGGGATAAGAGAGCTGTCAACCTCTCAACGCTGACCCTCTCCCTGAGCAGCCTTTCTTTGAATGCCTAATGCAGCGTTTATGTGCTAGAGGGAAGTAGGAAACTCAGAAAGATCCAACTTGCTAACTGGTTGTAGTTATACACGTGCCACATTCAATTGACATTTCAGAGTTTCCTAGTTCTGACTAGCATGTGAACACGGTATAACATCACCACTCTGAGAGTTCCTGTCACTCATCTGCAGCAATAAGTTATTCTTTATGTTCCATTGACATTTTCAAAAGTTGTTTTCAAGTGCTTATTTGTGTGTGTTATACTGATACAATAAAACAAACAATAGCGTGATATTTGGCTCACCTAACTTCACCTAGTGTTTGCAGAGTCAACAATGAAGACAGACCACCACCACTACGGAAACACGACCTCAATATGCCAGCCTCCATCATTTTCTTCAACTTCTGGCTTAGTTTGTTTTAATTAAATTTTTTATTTAAAATGTATTTAACTAGGCAAGTCAGTTAAGAACGTATTCTTATTTACAATAACGGCCTGGCAAAAGGCCTCCTGCGGTGACGGAGGCTGGGATTAAAGATAAAAATATAGGACAAAACACACATCACGACAAGAGAGACACCACAACACTACATAAAGAGAGACCTAAGACAACAACATAGCATGGAAGCAACACACAACACAGCATGGTAGCAACACAACATGACAACAACATGGTAGCAGCACAAAACATGCCACAAACATTATCGGGCACAGACAACAGCACAAAGGCAAGAAGGTAGAGACAACAATACATCTCGCAAAGCAGTGAAAAAAAAGAGCTTGTTTGATGTATAATATCTGTAGTCAAATGGGTTTGGAGAATAAGCGTGTTTGATTTCACACCATCATTCCAGAGGAACAGTACATCAAACCAATGGGGGACAGGCCAGCAAAGCCTCCTCCATAGGGATTCAGTGATCAAATATTTATAATGCAGTGGGGTGTTTGATGCTTTCTGCTCCCTTGGAGTGTACTCTGGGTTGTTTTAGTCCAGGAAGGAAGGAGATTGATAACCTTTACCTAACAGGAAGCCCATGAGGATATGGAGAGTTATTTCTCTTCTTTTAGTCCTTTTAAAAATGTATTAGACCAGGAGATAAAACACTGCATTGGTAAAAAAGGCCTGATGGCAGTACTAATTTTTATTTAACTAGGGAAGTCAGTGAAAAACTAATTCTTATTTACAATGACAGCCTAGGAACAGTGGGTTAACTGCCTTGTTCAGGGCAGAACGACAGATTTTTACCTCGTCAGCTCAGGAATTCGATCTAGCAACCTTTCGGTTACTAGTCCAACGCTCTAACCACTAGGCTACCTGCCACCCCATATATATTGAGATGTAATCCACTCATTCTGAATCATGAGGAATACGTGTATTCAAATGGCTACAGTAAAAATAAAGGTTGTCATAAAGACATTGGAGAGAGGCCAGACATTATATGTTGATGTCTTCCTTTTTTGATGTCCAGTGATACAGCTCTTTTCCTTCTTTACTTATGGAGATGTAGCCTGCTGTGTACTCTATACTGTGACTTTGAGCTTTGCCTCACACACCCCAAGTTAAATTTATGGGCAGCATCAGGAAATTGGGCAGGTCTGTTTGATGCAGCGTAAGCATTATTGTAATGTGTCATGGTTGGGAAGGCTCTCTGTCCTTAAGGCCTGCAGCTGCAGTGAGAGAGACGTGAAGCTGACAGATCCACAGCTAAACCAGCTTTGTGTGTACATGCCACACACACTGCCACACACACACACACAGAGTCGGATTGTAGATGCATCATTAATTCACTTACTGCCATTTAACATATTGTCAGCCATACCACACAATAAAGCTGGCTATTTATAGCCTTTCTCTGATGACACAATGGCCGCCTGAGCAGTTGCTTATTTTTTATGTGAACTTGCCCTGCTCTTGAGAGAGGTCCTGCCATGTCAGTGTATTTTTGTTATTGGGAAGTCTCTCACTCAGAGAAACCTGAAAGCTGCTGGACCTGGGGTGTGAGGACTGTGAGGACAATGTAAGGCGTGGGATAATAGTCCCATTACAGCAGAGCCAGATGCATGTTTTAGGAAATTTCTGTCAGTATCCAATTTTGACAGTGCAGCTTCAGGCAATATTTACCGTTAAAGAAATACAGATTTCCTTAGCCGATACCGATGTAGACGTAATTTGATCACTCTTTTGTTGTTGAGAATCTTTCTGTAACCTTTTTCAACATCTATCCAACATATTAGCCCAACACATGATACATTTCTGAAATCCTCAAGATGTTGCCATAGCCATGGGAAGTAAGGGTGCTGAAGCACCCCCTGATGATTCAAAATTATTAAAATTTTAATTAAATAAAAAATGAGCGGATGTCACGACTTCCACCGAAGGTGGCTCCTCTCCCTGTTCAGGCGGTGCTCTGCGGTCGTCGTCACCGGTCTACTAGCTGCCACCGATTCCTTTTCCCTTTTCTGTTGGTTTTGTCTTGATTGTTTTCACCTGTACCTTATTTGTTGTTTATCCAGGGCTATTTAAGCCTTCAGGGCCTGCCTGCTTTTGTGCGGGCTTATTTCCTTTCTGTCAGTGGATGTTTGTGTTTTGTTCCTATACGGATTGTTTGCTGTCCTGTTTTTGTGGTCATTGTGCCTGTTGTTTTGGCTTGACTCAGCTTGGAATAAATACGTCTCATTTGGAAACTTTGCTCTCTGCACCTGACTCCACACCCACCACTGACAGAAGCCCGCACCCTGACCATGGAGTCAGCAGGAGCAGCTGCGCCCCCCCTCCCATCCATGGAAGAGCGTGTCCTCCATCACACGGCCATCCTACACCGAATATGGACGGCGATGGACCAGATGATGGAGAGAATGGACAGATGGGAGAGGAGTGGCCTCCCTACCTCGTCTCTAGCTCCTCTTCCGCCTGCTCTACCAACTTCTCCGGCGGCGTCCGGACCCAGCGCTCTTCGGCTCGCGCCCCCGAGGGAGTACGATGGAACGGCTGCCGGGTGCAAGGGATTCTTGCTCCAGCTAGAGCTGTACCTGGCTACCGTTCGCCCGACTCCCTCTGGAGAGGAGAGTGTGAGCGTCCTCGTCTCCTGTCTGACAGGCAGAGCCCTGGAGTGGGCCAACGCGGTCTGGGAGAGTCCAGACTCCACAAGGGACCACTACCCTGAGTTCACCCGCCGGTTCTGGGCTGTGTTCAAACACCCACCGGAGGGTCGAGCGGCGGGTGAACGGCTGTTCCACCTTAGGCAGGAGACGAGGAGTGCGCAGGACTTCGCGCTGGAGTTTCGGACCCTGGCCGCTGGAGCGGGGTGGAACAACAGGGCCCTGATGGACCACTACTGGTGTAGCCTCCGGGAGGACGTCCGCAGGGAGCTAGCTTGTCGGGACGTCACCCTCACCCTGGATGAGCTCATCGACATGTCGATCCGACTGGACAACCTGCTAGCTGCCCGCGGGCGTCCAGAGCGGGTGCTGTTTGTTCCGCCCCCCAGCACTCCCGCTCCAACACCCATGGAGTTAGGGGGGGCCGCATCTAGGGGAACCGGAGGAGGAGTCTCCTCCTGCACCAGTTGTGGTCGGAGAGGGCACACTGCCGATCGGTGCTGGAGGAGCTCGTCTGGGAGTCGAGAGGGCAGGCAGAGAACTGCTCGGACACCCCAGGTGAGTCAGCACCAGACTCATTCAGAGCTCCCTGTTGGTCACATGTTCATACTAATCTCTTTTCCTGAGTTTTCCCGCTCTTTCCAGCATAAGGCGCTAGTCGATTCAGGTGCAGCTGGGAGTTTTATGGATCGCGGACTCGCTCTTAAATTAGGGATTAGGGCCGACCGTTAGGGTCAGGGCTGGTCAGGGAGGCCACGGTTCCACTGGACATGGTAACGCAGGGGGGTCATAAGGAGCGGATTAGTCTCTTCCTTATTGATTCGCCTGTGTTTCCAGTGGTGCTAGGGATTCCCTGGCTATTCACAATCCTAAGATTTCATGGAAACAGGGGGCTCTAAAGGGGTGGTCAGAGGAGTGTTCAGGTAGGTGTATAGGAGTTTCCATCGGTGCAACGACGGTGGAGAGTCCAGACCAGGTTTCCACTGTGCGCATTCCCTCAGAATATGCCGATTTGGCTATCGCCTTCTGTAAAAAGAGGGCAACCCAATTACCACCTCATCGACGAGGGGAWTGCGCGATAAAMCTCCAGGTAAACGYAGCACTTCCCAGGAGTCACGTGTACCCRCTGTCACAGGAGGAGAYAGTGKCTATGGAGACATATGTCRCTGAATCTCTGGGACAGGGGTACATTTGGCCCTCCACGTCACCCGTCTCCTCGGGTTTCTTTTTTGTGAAGAAGAAGGAGGGAGGTCTGCGTCCGTGCATTGATTATAGAGGTCTAAATTCCATCACAGTGGGGTTTAGTTACCCGCTACCTCTCATCGCTATGGCGGTGGAATCATTTCAYGGAGCGCGCTTTTTCACAAAACTGGATCTCAGGAGCGCGTATAACTTGGTGCGTATCCGGGAGGGAGATGAGTGGAAGACCGCGTTTAGTACCACATCTGGCCATTATGAGTACCTCGTCATGCCGTATGGGTTGAAGAATGCTCCAGCCGTCTTTCAATCCTTCGTAGACGAGATTCTCAGAGACCTGCACGGCATAGGGTGTGGTGGTGTATATCGATGACATTCTGATCTATTCCGCCAAACGCGCCGCGCATGTGTCTCTGGTGTGCAAGGTACTTGGGCGACTGGTGGAGCATGACCTGTACGTCAAGGCTGAGAAATGTGTGTTCTCCAAACAAGCCGTTTCCTTCCTGGGGTATCGCATTTMCACATCTGGGGTGGTGATGGAGTGTGACCGCGTTGCAGCCGTGCGTAATTGGCCGACTCCGACCACGGTAAAGGAGGTGCAGGGGTTTTTAGGGTTTGCCAATTACTACCGGAGGTTTATCCGGGGTTTTGGCCAGGTGGCTGCTCCCATTACCTCACTGCTAAAGGGGGGCAGGTGCGTTTGCGGTGGTCAGCGGAGGCGGGCAGAGCTTTTAGTCATCTGAAGGCGCTGTTTACCGATGCACCCGTATTGGCTCATCCGGACCCCTCTTTGGCATTCATAGTGGAGGTGGACACGTCCGAGGCTAGGGTTGGAGCCGTGCTATCACAGCGCTCGGGCACGCCGCCACAGCTCCCCCCCTGCGCTTTTTTCGAGGAAGCTTGGTCCGGCGGAGCGAAACTATGACTTGGGGGACCGGGAGTTGCTGGCTGTGGTAAAAGCTCTGAAGGTGTGGAGACATTGGCTTGAGGGGGCTAAACACCCTTTTCTCATCTGGACTGACCACCGTAATCTGGAGTACATCCGGGCAGCGAGGAGACTGAATCCTCGCYAGGCAAGGTGGGCCATGTTTTTCACCAGATTTAGGTTCACCATCTCCTATAGACCAGGTTCCMTTAACACTAAGGCCGACGCGCTGTCCCGTCTCTATGACACCGAGGAGCGGTCCATCGATCCTACTCCCATACTTCCAGCTTCATGTCTGGTGGCACCGGTGGTATGGGAGGTGGACGCGGACATCGAGCGAGCGTCACGGTTGGAACCCGCGCCACCACAGTGTCCAACGGGTCGTAAGTACGTGCCGCTTGGTGTTCGTGACAAATTGATCCGGTGGGCCCATACACTACCCTCTTTGGGTCATCCGGGAATTGGGAGGACAGTGCGGGGTCTTAGGGGGAAGTACTGGTGGCCCACTTTAACAAAGGATGTGAGGTTTAATGTCTCCTCCTGTTCAGTGTGCGCTCAGAGTAAGGCTCCTAGACACCTGCCTAGAGGGAAGTTACAGCCCCTCCCCATTCCACAACGGCCTTGGTCACATCTGTCGGTGGATTTCCTCACCGACCTTCCCCTGTCTCAGGGGAACACTACGATCCTGGTCGTTGTGGATCGGTTTTTGAAGTCCTGCCGTCTCCTCCCGTTGCCCGGTCTCCCTACAGCCCTGCAGACTGCGGAGGCCCTGTTTACCCACGTCTTCCAGCACTACGGGGTGCCTGAGGACATTGTTTCTGATCGGGGTCGCCAGTTCACGTCCCGAGTTTGGAGGGCGTTCATGGAGCGTCTGGGGGTCTCGATCAGCCTGACTTCAGGTTTTCACCCCGAGAGCAATGGGCAGGTGGAAAGAGTGAACCAGGATGTGGGTAGGTTTCTGCGGTCATATTGCCAGGACTGGCCAGGAGAATGGGCGAGGTACGTCCCATGGGCGGAGGTGGCTCAAAACTCACTCCGCCACTCCTCCACAAACATGTCGCCTTTCCAGTTTCTGTTGGGCTACCAGCCGGTTCTGGCACCGTGGCATCAGAGCCAGACCGAGGCTCCTGCGGTGGAGGAGTGGGTGCAGCGCTCAAAGGAGACCTGGAGAGCTGTCCAGGAATCGCTCAAACGGGCTGGTGGGCGGCAGAAGGTGAGTGCTGACCGCCACTGCAGTAAGGCCCCCGTGTTCGCACCGGGGGACCGGGTCTGGCTCTCGACCCAAAACCTGCCCCTCCGCCTGCCCTGCCGGAAGCTGGGTCTGCGGTGTGTGGGGCCATTTAAAGTCCTGAGGAGGATAAACGAGGTGTGTTATAGGTTACAGCTCCCTTCTTACTATCGCATTAACCCCTCCTTTCATGTGTCTCTCCTCAGGCCGGTGGTAGCTGGTCCCCTGCAGGAAGGTGATGTGCAGGAGGTCCCTCCGCCCCCTCTGGACATCGAGGGGCCCCCGGCGTACACGGTACGTTCCATTCTGGACTCTAGACGCCAGGTGAGGGGCCTGCAGTACCTCGTGGATTGGGAGGGGTACGGTCCGGAGGAGAGGTGCTGGGTACCGGTGGAGGACATCTTGGATCCATCACTGCTGAGTGATTTCCACCGCGTCCATCCGGATTGCCCTCCGGGTCGTCCTCGAGGCCGGTGTCGGCGTGCTGCAGGAGCAGTCACGACTTCCACCGAAGGTGGCTCCACTCCCTGTTCGGGCGGCGCTCTGCGGTCGTCGTCACCGGTCTACTAGCTGCCACCAATTCCTTTTCCCTTTTCTGTTGGTTTTGTCTTGATTGTTTTCACCTGTACCTTATTTGTTGTTTATCCAGGGCTATTTAAGCCTTCAGGGCCTGCCTGCTTTTGTGCGGGCTTATTTCCTTTCTGTCAGTGAATGTTTGTGTTTTGTTCCTATATGGATTGTTTGCTGTCCTGTTTTTGTGGTCATTGTGCATGTTGTTTTGGCTTGACCCAGCTTGGAATAAATACGTCTCATTTGGAAACTTTGCTCTCCTCGCCTGACTCCACACCCACCACTCCTAGCTATCGTGACAGCGGAGAAAAATAATTGTCACTGATCTTACCCTGTGCGTCGTGGGGTGAGCTTCCTGTTTGAAGCTCACCCCACAATTAAGTGATGTGATTCTGATCATGTGATTTCTCTGTAGGCTTGCACATTTTGGGGAATATTCAGAGGTGAAAACTTACCGTGGGAATTAACTGGAATTAATATTAATACCATTTAAATGTAGATTGTTTTTTGCATTGGATATATTACCAAATCATATGGATACATAAACCTTTTACCTTATCATAAGTAGACATAATTGTAAATTATTAAATCCTTCCAATAGAAATAAAATATATTTTTTTAGTTATGAATCAAACTTTAATTAAATGATTTCACTGAACAACAAAAGAAAGGGAATATTGAATGATCCCCAATGATCCATCGCATCTCCCAAAAACGTTTTCAACATACATCTAAAATTATAGTCTTGAAACTAAAGCTTTGGTTGTCTTCCTCTCAGGCTTCCATGTCTTCTCCCTGGACCTCCTTAATGTCTACCTCAATCAGACTCTGAGGCCTCATCTTCACTGTCACTTTCCAACCTTGTTGAGGATAGCTCATTGTCAGGCTGAAAAAGCCTCAAATTTGCCCGGTAGGCCACCAATTTTTCAACCTTTGTATTGGTCAGCCTGTTGCGTTCTTTGGTGTGTGTGTTCCCAAACAAGGACCAGTTGCCCCCCGAGGCGGCTGATGTTGGTGGGATTTGGAGGATGATGGAGGCAACAGGGGAAAGAGCCTCAGATCCACAAAGTCCCTTCCACCAGGTGGCTGATGAGATATGTTGGCACGTCTGCCATATTGCATCTCCATCCCAAAGCCCTTGCTTGGAAGTGTACTTCGCCAGACTGCCAAGAAACTTGCCCTCACCCAGGCCAAGGTGGCGAGACACGGTAGTGATGACACCATAGACCTTGTTGATCTCTGCACCAGACAGGATGCTCTTGCCAGCATACTTGGGGTCCAACATGTACGCTGCGGCGTGTATGGGCTTCAGGCAGAAGTCTTCACGCTTTTTGATGCATTTCAGAACTGCAGTTTCCTCTGCTTGGATCAACAGTGAAGTGAGCAGGGCAGTACGGATTTCTTCTCTTACATCTGCAAGCAGAGTCTGAACATCAGACAGGATGGCACTGTCTCCTTCAATCCGTGCAATGGCTACTGCTATAGGTTTCAGGAGTTTCAGGCTGCTTACCACTCTCTCCCAAAATACATCATCCAGGAGGATCCTCTTGATGGGGCTGTCCATTTCAGCAGACTATGATATGGCCATTTCTTGGAGAGACTCCTTCCCCTCCAAGAGATTGTCAAACATGACAATACCACCCCAATGGGTGTTGCTGGGCAGCTTCAATGTGGTACTCTTATTCTTCTCACTTTGCTTGGTGAGGTAGATTGCTGCTATAACTTGATGACCCTTCACATACCTAACCATTTCCTTGGCTCTCTTGTAGAATGTATCCATTGTTTTCAGTGCCATGATGTCCTTGAGGAGCAGATTCAATGCATGAGCAGCACAGCCAATGGGTGTGATGTGATTGCATTGTCTGTCACCAGTGCAAATACCTTCTGTGGTCCAAGGTCATTGATGACTGTCTTCAGCTCATCTGCAATGTAGAGACTGGTATGTCTGTGCTCTTGTAGAATACTGGTTGAGGAGTGGAGATGATGTAGTTAATTATTCCTTGCCCACGAACATTCAACCACCCATCAGAGATGATTGCAATACAATCTGCTTTCCCTATGATTTGCTTGACCTTCACTTGAACTCTGTTGAACTCTGCATCCAGCAAATTAGTAGATAAAGCATGTATGGTTGGAGGGGTGTATGCTGGGCGAAGAACATTCAGAAATCTCTTCCAATACACATTGCCTGTGAGCATCAGAGGTGAACCAGATGCATACACAGCTCGAGCAAGACATTCATCAGCATTTCTCTGACTACGTTCCTCCATTGAGTCAATAAAACGTCTGATTCCACCAGGAGGACCATGAGCTGTTGCTATCGATAAGGTGTCTGATTCATCATTTGTACCTCGTATAGAGGTAGAAAGACTTTTGTCAGAGGTTGCTTGTTGTGAGCGCTGAGGGAACTTTATGCACTTGGCCAGATGATTATGCATCTTTGTTGCATTCTTCACATATGATTTGGCACAGTATTTGCAAATGTACACAGCTTTTCCTTCTACATTAGCTGCAGTGAAATGTCTCCACACATCAGATAGTGCACGTGGCATTTTCCTGTAAAGATTAGAACGAAATTAGTTAAAAAAATACAATTCCATGTACAGATAAATAGTTAAGGAGTTAGATTAAACAACTCCTTTGTAAGATAAATGTTTTAAAATGAAACATGCATGGAAACAGGTGAATTAACACTCTTCAGTTAGCAGGCTCAAGCAAGCTAAAACCCACATGGTAGCAAAAACGAACTAGCAGAAATTGTTAACAAGTTAGAAATGATTTAAACACACTTTGCTGTAGGCTACTATTAGTTAACTGGTGCTGCCACCACCATGCTTCACCGTAGCGATGGTGCCAGGTTTCCTCCAGACGTGAAGCTTGGCATTCAGGCAAAAGTTCAATCTTGGTTTCATCAGACCAGAGAATCTTGTGTTTCATGGTCTTTAGGTGCCTTTTGGCAAACTCCAAGTAGGCTGTCATGTGCCTTTTACTGAGGAGTGGCTTCCGTCTGGCCACTCTCCCATAAAGGCCTGATTGGTGGAGTACTGCAAAGATGGTTGTCCTTCTGGAAGGTTCTCCCACCTCCACAGGGCGGCCAGGTCTAGGAAGAGTCTTGGTTGTTCCAAACTTCTTCCATTTAAGAATGATGGAGGCCATTGTGTACTTGGGGACCTTCAATGCTGCAGACATTTTTTGGTACCCTTCCTCAGATCTGTCTCAACACAATCCTGTCTCGGAGCTCTACGGACAATTCCTTTTGACCTCATGGCTTGGTTTTTACTCTGACATGCACTGTCAACTGTGGGACCTTATATAGACAGGTGTGTTGCTTTCCAAATCATGTCCAATCAATTGCATTTTGCACCGGTGGATTCCGATCAAGTTGTAGAAACATCTCAAGGATTGTCAATGGAAACAGGATGCACCTGAGCTCAATTTCGAGTATCATAGCAAATGGTATGAACACTTATGTAAATAAGATATTTATGTTTTTAATTCTTAATAAATGAGTTTTTGCTTTGTCATTATGGAATATTGTGTGTAGATTTATGAGGGGAAAAAATAATTTAATCAATTTTAGAATAAGGCTGCAACGTAACAAATTGTGGAAAAAATCTATTGGTGTGAATACTGTATGGGAGATTAGGGGCCAGGGCTTCCCTCACCATCAACAAAACACTAAATAATGGAATGTCGCATCCCTCCAATAGAGATCCAAACACATCTATGCCAAGGCGCATTGAAGCCGTTCTGGCTGCTCGTGGTGGCCCAACGCCCTATTAAGACACTATATGTTGGTGTGGTCTTTATTTTGCCAGCTACCTGCTACCTTCCACAGGTCATAGGTTTAAAGGCTATCTTAGATTCATCAGGAAATGCTATATAATTTGTAGTTTAGGCTACTGTAGGTGACGTCATTATTGCAGGAAAATCGTTCAGCTGAGTTTTGGAATTTACGTGTGATGGACTATTGTTTAGGAATGTTAATCTTCTCAAATAACAGGGCGTTAATGCTGAAATCTTTTCAACGCATTCCGTATGTGTAATTACTGTAGCTGCACCCTTGTGATGCATAATAATACTGCGCTTGATTGAACTGAATTGGAGAACCATGTTTTACGCACCGCATTTGATTCAACCACAGCCAATCACGCACGCTTTGGTATGTCTACCCCCCTTTTTCGTCGGCTAAAAGTGGAACAAAGACGCGCTGGCTTTAGGACTTTTTTATAAGTTTGGTCTTCCCCTTTAAAAGTCTACAGCCCTAGCGGTGATCATTGGTCTGAAAACTCTGCGGAGGGGAGAAGAGAATGAAATAGCTTGAACAAGAAGCCGGGATCATGGCGGCACCGCTCGGGCGGGACACTCTACCTGACCACTGGTCCTATGGAGTTTATCGAGATGGCAGGGTCTTCTTCATCGAGTGAGCATGCACTGTGATGTTTTAACTTAAAGTTTTACTGATGAAACGGGTTAATTGCGCAGTTATTCACGTTATCCTCGTCCAGTAACAGGTGTCTTTCTTTCAGTGATAAAACTCACAGCACTACTTGGCTCCATCCTCGTACGAGTGAACCTGTCAACTCTGGACACATGATACGATCAGGTACGCGCAGGAATTAATAATACTATATTTCATGACTGCTGTGCACATCGTGCTTTAGCTTACCGCTTCTAGATATGTATAGATTCACGCAGCCCATTGTATTTATGTTTTAGATTTACCACTGGGATGGGAAGAAGGATTCTCGGACGAGGGGGCCAGCTACTTCATTAAGTGAGTGCAGCTTTATGTTGTTAATGTATGGGATGTGCGTGACTCCAATAACGTCAGATTCGAGCTCAAATAGCTCATAGCTGTAGGAGTATTGTTGTGTCGGATGCACGCTTGAAGGCATGTAGTCTTTTAAATGTATCAATTGCAGCGGGTTGAGCAATGATGACGTTGCAATGCAAACCATTACTTTCCTTCTCACGGTTACACATAAAAATACCCCAGGTGTTCATGGATACAATGTTGCACTAGGACACAACGCACTGGTTTGTTGATTTGGTTGATCATTTCTGAATGTCACAGAGTAGCCTATTGCTCCTGACTAGCCCCTTATGAGACCACTATTAAGCTACAGGCTGAACGATAACAAATGCTGTATAGCATAGCATAACCTACTACTTCATGCAAATGTTTACACAAGGATTTCTGCTATGTTAGTCTATTCAGGCTTTATATGATACAGTATCTTGTAATGTCATTGCCAACAGTGGCGGTCAGAGCCGTTTAAGACGTTTTTTTTCATGAGCATGGCCTTATTTTATTACAGCAAATTGGATGACTGTCATTCATATTCCATTCACCCAGTTCAATGTAACAGCAATAGGTTTAGGCTACTACATGATACTCACATTTTCCCTATACCCATCATGAGGTTGCTACAATGTAGCCTATGAATGAAAGTTTACAACATAGGTGCACGCACACAGGTCAAGAGACAAATTTGAGGTTACAGACAGTGACATTCAATACAGCCTTGCACACTCTTGCCTGCTGATATAGGGTGTAATCATTAGTCCAACAGTTGCAAACTAGAGTTTCTATTGGACAAATTCAGGTATGTTTATCCCTGTTTTGTTCAGTTTGCTTCCGTTTAAGATTTTTCTTTCAACAGAATAGGGGGAATGAATACACACACCCCTAACCATGCGTAAACACAGTTCACTTACATAGCAGCCACATTGTAATCATTCTAGCATCTATGCACTCTCCTCTCACCTCTTCCCTTTGCTTCTGGACTTCAATGCACAGCACATCAAGCCAAACCGCTACACACAGCAACATCGTTGTCACATATTAGTTAAAGTAACGTCATAGTCAGCATAGCTAATAGAACTAACACGTTAGTAAACCCACTACAATAATACAGTAACGTTACAGTGTACAGTCAGTAAGCAGTTACACCGGTGGGCCCCGCTGGAATTAAATTAGTAAAACCAAAAGCTTACCTTGACTTGGAAGAGTTCCATGTGTTGGAAAGTCCTAGCCAGATAGCTAACATAGCATCCCTCTGTTTGAGCAGGGTGTTCCAGTAGGCTAAACTAGCTAGCTGTATTTGCTAGCTAAGTAACTTTAAGTGAAACTGAAAGTGAAAAAATATTAAAATGACAATCTCTCTCTATTTCTCTCTTGCTTCTCTTTCATTTTGGAATAAGTTATTTTGTTCAAAACTGTTCAACTACTGTCTTTCTCTCTCTGAGTCAACTACTCACCACATTTTATGCACTGCAGTACTAGCTTGCCTATGCTTTCAGTACTAGATTAATTATCTGATCCTTTGATTGGGTGGACAACATATCAGATCATGCTGCAAGAGCTCTGATAGTTTGGAGGACGTCCTTCGGAAGTTGTCATAATTACTGTGTAAGTCAATGGAAGGGGGTGAGAACCATGAGCCTCCTAGGTTTTATATTGAAGTCAATGTACCCAGAGGAGGACGGAAGCTAGCTGTCCTCCGGCTACAGCATGGTTCTACTGTAGACCTTCTTTGCAAAATAGTGTTTTTTAATCAATTATTTGGTGACATGATTATATTTAGTATAACTTTTTAAATGTTTTACCATTTTTATTTTTATGAAATTCACTGAGGAGGATGGTCCTCCCCTTTTTCCTCTGAGGAGCCTCCACTGATTGCCAACCACTAATTGTATTTTTCAGGACCATTTTATTATGATTTATTAAGTAATTTATCTATAGTTTTGTAAAATCATAGACTGCTGTCTTTACACTTTTAGGCTAACGTATGCATCAGTAGCCTATGCTTACTTTAGGTTTCAAACAGAAATTACCCAGGCCTATTATAAACCAGCACCTTGAAATGCATTTCTTGTTATTTTGACAGAACTCCCCAAAGGTGAGATGAATGAAAATATGATTGTGTTTGACCAACATAACCTAATCCTATATTGTTTGGAGTAAGGTCATGTTTGCTTATCTTCAGGATCTGTAGCTAGATAATATCCTACTTTTCATTTACTTTCTTTCTATTTAGAGCATCTGTGTTTGAGGGAGAGAGAGGACTGAACACACACATGATGCTGCTTTAAATATCCTACTTTTCATTTACTTTCTTTCTATTTAGAGCATCTGTGTTTGAGGGAGAGAGAGGACTGAACACACACATGATGCTGCTTTACGACACACACACACACACACACACACACACACACACACACACACACACACACACACACACACACTCAGATGTGATGTAATTTCCCATCTATCCCACGGATACGCCTGCATGGAGTGTTTGAACATGTATGGTTCAGTTTTGCATCACAATAGATTGTGATTTGATTACAGACATCACAATAGGTTGACAGGCTATATTGATGCTCTATGTTGAAGTTTCATGCCAATTAACTCTTGCTTTCTGCCCACATCATTTAGAAAATAAAGGGCAATGCCAAGCAGGACTGAAAGAAATCTATTGAAATTCAGCTCACACCCTCCAATACGCAAGACCTCTACTCTCTCCATTAGCTGTGTGTGTTTGTGTGTGTGGCTGGGGAAGGGGCAGGAGAGGGGCTTGTGTGTCTGTGACCATATGGTGACAGAGATGTATAGCATGATTACAGTCTTGAGGCAGCGAGAACAGGATCCCCAAAGTCACACTTTCTCCATCCATAAAAGGATTATGGCTCCCAAAAACCAATCCCCCATATCTACCAGAGCATTCTGTCAGTCTTTGCCTTTCTCTAGCATACTACCAGGCTGTGCTATATTTGTAGAAGTAACATTAAACCGCTCACTCTCTCTACAGTATTTTATTTGTTTACCCAGACACTCAGTAGAGAGCCATTTGCATTATCTAGCTGGGTATTTCCTTCTGCAGTGTTTCACATCATGTTTGTTGATGGGAATCAACTCTGTAGGCTCTGGCTGCCAGTGTGTAGCAGATGGGTCCCTGGAAAAGGGAGAAACACACAGAGCAGATAACAGACCACTCTGAAAACGAACTGATTAATCAAGTTAACAATACATCTGATTGATTGATACTGTAAAGCAAGTGTAGACATAGAGAATGCATGAGTAGTGGTCCCTCATTGTGAACCAATGGAAGGAGGACCCCTCCCACCATTGGTGGTTTCTGGTGGGTAGCAACTCATTCACAGAGTTATTAAACCCAGAGGCGCAACATCGCGGGACTTCCGGGAACACTTGTGAAACAGACCAAACAGACCAGGCCGGGGTTTGAGAAGTGAAAAATTCTTCCTTAGTTGTTAATTTTCTCAAAATCTAGCAGCACAACCTAGATTCGAGCCAATGTCATCAGTAGTTAGATAAATTGACACATTTTCTTTTTAGTCAAAAACAACTTTATATCGAAGGAGTGCCTTTGATTTGACCGCCTGCACATGCAGAGTTTGGTGCAAAACGACTGTTAGACCCGATGACGTTTTTCTACGCATGAGCTTAGCTAGCCAATTTCTATTGGAGAAGCAGTTTTAGCCTTCATACTGTACTGTCTTTGAATCAGTGTTTTCCATTAGCACCGGCTGTCAGCTTATTAGCCGGTTACAGACTCATTTTCAGCCGGCTACATTTTCCACTTCATTTTAACTAGGCTACTTTTCATTTAACAGTTTCAATTCGCTAGTCTGTCGAGCCCTCTCCCGCTAGAATGAACGATA
Organism: Salvelinus sp. IW2-2015; assembly: GCF_002910315.2. NCBI lineage: Eukaryota > Metazoa > Chordata > Actinopteri > Salmoniformes > Salmonidae > Salvelinus > Salvelinus sp. IW2-2015. The sequence goes on from NC_036850.1 coordinate 19,984,984, forward strand.
TGCATCTTCTAGCGATCTATTGATAGGATCGGTGCCTGTCAGTCAGAAAGCAAGCAATAATGGGGAAACGTAGCAGAGAGGAAGAGGCGAAGGGAGAGGTTTCACTGTCACCAAAATCTGTCCAAAACCACCCCAATGCATGTCTGTGGGCTTATTTTGGACCTAAGCTTGTCGCCTGTCTTCCCGCCTTTGGGACAACTACTCCCATTGTTAGGGTGGAGACATGAGCATCTCCTCATATACAGATCTCCGGTTGCGGTCAAATTTCTTACAGAGAGAATAGAGCATGATGCTTGTGAATTTGCAAGTATTCAGACCCCTTTCCCTTTTCCACATTTTGTTACATTATAGCCTTATTATAAAATTGATACAATTATTTATTTCCTTCATCAATCTACACACAATACCCCATAAAGACAAATCAAGAACAGGTTTTTAGGAATGTTTGCAAATGTATAAAAACTAAAAAACAGATACCTTATTTACATGAGTATTCAGACCCTTAGCTATGAGACTCAACATTTAGCTCAGGTGCATCCTGTTTCCATTTATCATCCTTGAGATGTTTCTACAACTTGATTGGAGTCCACCTGTGGCAAATTTGATTGGACTTGATTTGGAAAGGCACACACCTGTCTATATAACGTCCCACAGTTGACAGTGCATGTCAGAGCAAAAACCAAGCCACGAGGTCGAAGGAATTGTCCGTAGAGCTCCGAGACAGGATTGTGTCGAGGCACAGATCTGGGTAAGGGTTTGAAAAATTGTCTGCAGCATTGAAGGTCCCCAAGAACACAGTGGCCTCCATCATTCTTAAATGGAAGAAGTTTGGAACCACCTAGACTCTTCCTAGAAATGACCAAACTGAGCAATCGGGGGAGAAGGGCCTTGGTCAGGGAGGTGACCAAGAACCCGATGGTTACTCTGACAGAGTTCCAGAGTTCCCCTTTGGTGATGGGAGAACCTTCCAGAAGGACAACCATCTCTGCAGCACTCCACCAATCAGGCCTTTATGGTAGAGCAACCAGACGGAAGCCACTCCTCAGTAAAAGGCAAATGACAGCCCGCTTGGAGTTTGCCAAAAGGCACCTTAAGGACTCTGACCATGATGAAACCAAGATTGAACTTCACATCTGGAGGAAACCTGGCACCATCCCTATGGTGAAGCATGGTGGTGATAGTATCATGCTGTGGGTATGTTTTTCAGCGGCATCGACTGGGAGACATGTCAGGATCAAGGCAAAGATGAACAGAGCAAAGTACAGAGAGCTCCTTGATGAAATCCTGCTCCTGAGCGTTCAGGACCACAGACTGGGACGAAGGTTCACCTTCCAACAGGACAATGACCCGAAACACACAGCCAAGACAATGCAAGAGTGGCTTCGGAAAACAAATCTCTGAGTGTCCTTGAGTGGGCCAGCCAGAGCCCGGACTTGAACCCGATCAAACATCTCTGGAAAGACCTGAAAATAGCTGTACAGCGACGCTCCCCATCCAACTTGACAGATCTTGAGAAGATCTGCATAATGAGAGAAACTCTCCAAATACCGGTGTGCCATGCTTACCCCTGTGTGTACGTTGCGTGAGTCTAGCCATTAGCGATGATGTTAATGAAAACAGTCTTCTGGTAGATGGAAAGGCTTTCCCAAAAAACATTAAATGTTAACTACAAAGTAGCATATTCTTACCTGGCAGAATGATATCATAATTATTTTTATCGATCCGATGGGTATTTGTTTTGCAAACTCATCACGTTTGCTACAAAAACATCTAAACAACAACCTCTTGCTAGGTGCACACTTTAATTAAAGGGTAATTACACCCCAAAATCTGAATGTCTCCGTTTTTTCCAGACCTCAAAAGTGGTCTCCTGATGTGGTTTAAACATTGTTGTGGATTTCGAACTCCAATTAATTAATTTTAATAAAAAAAGTGTGATTTTGAGAGCAAAAACCTAAAACTGTGAAAAACCTGGACAAACAACCTTTTAATTTATTTACTCTATTTTTGTTTTAATAAAATATATATTTTGAAGAACATTATTATGGCATATATTGCAGTAAAGCTGTAAATAAGACTTCAATCTCAAGAGACAGGTTAAATGTTTAAAAGGTTTAATGTTCTCTTACTTAGAAAATAGTCCTGATCATCTAGGCCTAGCCCTAGACTGTCACGTCTGCACCCGCTCCACCTCTCTGGCGCTCGAGGCCGCCAAGCTGCTCATCATTACGCACATCTGTCACCATTGTTACGCGCTTCATCGGACTCACCTGGACTGCATCATTTCATTGATTGCCTCCGCTATATCTGTCACTTCTTCAGTTTCATCCCCGTGTCTGCATTGATGCTTTTTTGTTTCTCTTGTCCAGACGCTGTTTTTGCTTTGTTTCATGTCTATTTATTATTAAATCCTCATCTTGTACTTGCCTCCCGTCTCCCAGCGTTTGTCGTCTCAAGACCGTTACAAAGACCTAGACAATATCCAAAACAAACTAACAATACACTGAAATCATACGTTTTCAGTCATTTCAATTGTAAAGTCATGTCTTTCTACACAATACCACAAATCATTTTTACAATCTGGGATGTAAATTCAATAAAGTATTCAATCGTTTTCCTGTGTATTTCAAATGGAATCAGGCCACAAAAATAGAGCTCTTTCGGCAAAAAATGTTGAGCGTCTGGCTGGCTACTTTTTCTATTTGTCTGGCTACTCTATGTACTTTTGGAAAACACTGGCAACTCTGTCCACAGTCATGCCCCTTTTAGTTTGCCTCACTTGCCCCAGTCAGAGAGCCTGCCATAAAGTGCTTTCTAAATGCTATGGTTGTATTCTTTGTTTGTGTGAATAGTTTGTTGAATGTAGGAAATTATTGGGAGCAACAAAGTCTGTTTCCAAGCGGCACACAGCAAAACATGAGCATCAGTATAACACGATTGTGTTAATATTGTTAATATCTCCTGACTCAAAGCAGTTGTAATAACTAATTAATAACTCATTGATTACTAATGAAAGTGTTCTGTGGTTGCAGACAGATGCTTTCTAGTGCTTAGCAACACTGGTGTGGATGGGTGGATGCCCATTCAAGTCTGCTGTGTTCCTCAGTAGTCTCAGACAGACTCAGTCTGCTGTGTTCCTCAGTAGTCTCAGACAGACTCAGTCCAGTGGGACCGTGGGAGTATAACTCATTCAGCACAGCACACACCTACCTGTATGTAAGGCACTGATATCCATGTCCTCCCACCTGCCAACTAAACAGCCCAGTGCAAGATCATATCATAGATTCAGATTGTCTGTGCCGCTGTTTTGCTCCCTATGTTGCATTGGAAATGTGTTGCTCTGAGATGGAGGACTCGTAACACAGACAATTCAACGCACCTTATGTAAACACTATAGAAACAACTGAGGCAGGAAGCTGGCATTCAGACATGTGAGTTTTTAAAAGGGCAAAGAAAATGATTGCAGAAATTTGTTATAGCTGACACTTTGATTGTGTGCTGCATGAAGGGAGTCATTGTGCCCGTCTCTCTGGCCTCTGAGAAAAGAGAACAACAGGCCAACCCGGAGATGTATGATGGCCCAAATGTCAGCCTGGCTGGAAAATCAATTGGTTATTTGTTGCTGAAATGACTTGATGGAAGCAAGGATCCTGTTTTGGTCTTCTTCTCTGGCTCTAGCTGGACATTGTGTCTTTGTCATTGTGCTGTTTTAACATTGGTGGGTTAGGTAACAGCAGATTTCTGAGAACCAAACAGACGACAGGGACAGGCCAAGTCACGACTGTCCTACAACCCTCTTCTCACATTAGAATTCCCATAAAGTATGGCTGTGGTTTCAACACAATTCAAACTTGACACTCTTCCCAAGTTCAGAACGGAAAAAGTGTTCTCTTTGTTCCCCTCTACTGCTACTTTACCTAAAGTTTATCAAATCAGTTAGTTACTGCAATGTAGTTGCATGTAATTACACCAGGTCCGGAACTGTAGATTCCAAGTAACTACATGTGCAACCAAGGACTTTTTAAATTTCTTTAACCATTTAATATGAACATGTGTTCATGTCTTGGAAGAGCCAATGAGAGATGTTGAGTTTGTCCTTGTGATGTGCTTGGCCTCTTTATTATCCCTCATTGGGGAATCATTCATTTCTGCTGATGTGGCTTCTGTTATTTTCATCTAATGGTGGGCTCTTCAATACTTCACAGTGGACCGGCCACATCAGAGCTTTATTTGATTTACTGCCATCTTGGAAGGCGCCAGGTTTTTCTACATTTGTCCCATGTGTCTTTAAGGTAATTATGGGTGAGTCGTTGAATGCATAGCCCACCAGCCTGCCCGGTCACCCAGCACTCAGCTAATTAAGCACCATGAGTGGAGGCATGGGCTGGTTAATTCATCAAACCTCCAGTCTCTCAGAAATATGACAGTCAACTGTGAAGTAGAGCTTTATATGACTGATAGCCCCTGTCGAAAAGCGAAACTCTTTTCAAACCACAGTCATATTTACTCCATGACTGACATAGATGTGGTTGAGGTTTCATCCAAACAGTAGCACTTTAGGTTGAAGTCTCCCATAATCATTGGATGGAGCTGTCTGTATAGGTTTYTKGGGTCCCYCCCTTCCCTCCTCCCCCTGCTGTCCAKGGAGCATGCTGTGACAGGCTGAGCGGAATCCAAGTCCACATGGCGCTGCCGTGACAACGGTCTGCTGGTTGTGTAGCGGGTTGCTGGTGGAAACCAGCGGAGCTAGAGTACAAAGAAGGGATTGTTGAGACAGGCAGCGCGGTCGTAGTAAAACTCACATTAATTTACATGTAGGCCAGTGGAGGAATGGAGGTTAGTGCTCTGCCTAGTGCTCTCTAACATGGTGGGTTAGTTAGATAACCTCTCCTGTCTCAGAGTGGACCAGGGCTCTTTGGCTGTTACTTTAATCTGGCACTATATTAATGACTTGCATTTCTTTAGAATTCTTTCTACTCAGACTGAGGTATTTATTTTGATAAAATCTACTCCGAAGAAATGAATGTTGTTTCAATTGGTTTTAAGTAGCTACACTAGAGCCTGTGAAGTGGTTTTCCCAGTTTTCCCCCCAGAAAATGTATAGCTGGAACAGTCAATGCTTTGGGAAAAGTGCAGCTCTATAGCTCCCCCAGGGGAGAAATGATCCAATTGAGGTACAATGGTGTCCTGTTGGGACAATGTTGCTATTGTTGTTTGAGGCTTTCAAACCTGCGGGACTGCCAGGGGGAAGTGTACGATATCCATATAGACCCACACAGACTCCATAAACGCACACAGACTCCCTCTCTTCTATATCCCTCCACTTTTGTTCTTAATAAGAAATGATGGTTCCATCAATCTTTTATTATTTATCTCAGATCTCTGTGCTTCTTTGCCACCTCCCCCCAGTCCTCTAATTGGTATTGTCTGTTCTGTGTTACAGTGGCACTCTGGGAAGAATGAGTTAATTAGCCATAAAATGTAGCAGAAGTGAAGCAAAACACTTTAAATGGAGATTAAAGGCAGCTCAGTTTCCCTACAGGCGTTTATCTCTAGGCTCCACTAATAAAGCATTCTCTTTCTGCATACAGCAAATCCACGCTTCACTGGTGCAGAGATCCAAGTCGCCAAATGAAGGAAGGCTACAAAAACTTCACAATGCTTTAGTTGACCTTTGGCCTCAGCATACCAAGATCCCCTTGTTCTGAAGGAACATGTGTTTGAATGGTAATGATCATCTCCGTCAATGCAGATGACAAGGTTAATCTGCTCAGCAAACCTAGTCAAGTTTAGCAAATTCAAACGTTTTTGGCAGTTACATCAGTACCTGTCTTCAACTCTTTGAGAGCTTTTGAAACTGCCAAAAATACCTTTGATATTCAGTGCTGACTTTCAAACTGCCACAGAGAGTGGAAGAACTTTAGCAGTTTTTTCAACTTCTCTATTTTCGCTGGGGCTGCTTGACCCTAGTGGATCGTTTAAAAAAAATAGTTTTTTGACAGACTTCCTTTTAAAGTGTATCCCCAACTGTTCCTTTCATCCTGGTGACACAGGAAGAAAAAGAGTCGTGTTGAGTCTTTCTGGAAGGTAATTCTAAGGAAACACACTTCTATTTTATTCTTACAGCAACGTGTTGACGGCTGTCATTTCTGTCTTTGTTATGACTCMGTGTTGGCAGGTCTGGTGTGCTTTCYWRGAAAGCCTATATKCACCACAGACACTGAATGCACTTTCATTACTTTAATCATTATGGCCTCATCATAACAGTTCAATTGACCACCCAGAACTAAGTCCTGATTCYCTCAGGTGGATGTACTGTAGGTAAGATGGTCTGGACAGTATTGAATTTGTCCATTAATGTCATGTTTGCTYCAAGKACTRTGGAATTAGATGGGAATTGATTGAAATTCAGATATTTCTGTGTCAAGTGGCAGAGGGAGAGATGACGGGGGAGTGATAAGAAGCATGCCACTGAATACCAATCAGACAGACCTCCCTGTATCAGCCCCAGYCGMAGCCAAGCTGCTCTCAATGCAGTAGGCTGGAGCTGGGTTTAACTGCTGTTATCCCATTRAAACTAATATAAAGTTGAAAACTCCATTCAAAGAGCTGTTCATCTGCTCTCATATGCAGAAAGATTGACCACAGAGTAAACATCCTCTTTCTGTGAAGGTATTTTATTCCAGGTTATATGAAGCAGTATGCCCCCCTGGGATTCGGGCCACAACCTACAGTTCTCATAGTCTTTTCTCTAGCTAGTCTGAAACTATACTGCTACCCACTCTTACATACCGGTAGTGGTGTTTAGTGGTTTCATGCTGAGAAGTGGAATTCCACAGTTCCCACTGCTCAACCATGTGGCTGTTTCATTCAGCCCAGGGCATCTATGAGAGGCCAGATTGCAGGGTGGCTTAAAGCTGTCTTTTCTATTTGTTTCCAAGTATGCTCTGTATGCATTGGCTATGATGGCTACAAAGAATCCTCACCCCCTGTCTCTCACACTTCAGCATGTTGGTGAGATGTGCTGTCTGTCTGATCCAGTGTGTAAATAACAGTCCTTGTCCTACTCCTTTCTCAGCTGTTTGTTAAGACCATGATGTGACCTTCACCTGACATTAGTGATTCTGAGAGGGTTTTGTCTCCTCTCTTTGTCTAGCCCCCCCATCTGTAACTACCCCACCCAATTTACCTACCTCACCCCCTACTGCTTTTATTTATTTATTTTCTGCTCTTTTGCACACCAGTATCTCTTCTTGCACATGATAATC
>NC_036850.1:19996550-20078265 GCF_002910315.2 Salvelinus sp. IW2-2015
TCTGATGATTTATCACTCCAGTGTTAATCTGCTAAATTGTAATTATTCGATTTATTGCCTACCTCATGCCTTTTGCACACATTGTATATAGATTCTCTTTTTTTTTCTCTACCATGTTATTGACTTGTTTATTGTTTACTCCATGTGTAACTCTGTGTTGTCTGTTCACACTGCTATGCTTTATCTTGGCCAGGTCGCAGTTGCAAATGAGAACTTGTTCTCAACTAGCCTACATGGTTAAATAAAGGTGAAATAAAAAAATAAAAAAATACTGCTACCCACTCTTACATACCGGTAGTGGTGTTTAGTGGTTTCATGCTGAGAAGTGGAATTCCACAGTTCCCACTGCTCATCCCTGTGGCTGCTTCATTCAGCCCAGGGCGTCTATGAGAGGTCAGACTGCAGGGTGGCTTAAAGCTGTCTTTTCTATTTGTTTCCAAGTACACAAACATTTCTGTATACATTAGCTATGATGGCTACAAATAATCCTCACCCCCTGTCTCTCACACTTCAGCATGTTGGTGAGATGTGCTGTCTGTCTGATCCAGTGTGTAAATAACAGTCCTTGTCCTACTCCTCTCTCAGCTGTTTGTTAAGACCATGCTGTGACCTTCACCTGACATTAGTATTTCTGAGAGGGTTTTGTCTCCTCTCTTTGTCTAGCCCCCCTCAGTGTGTATGTCAAGCTCTCCAAACACTCTGGAATTGCTCCTTGCCATGCTGAAGGCTGTAATCAGTGAATGACTGGGCTCTTCTGCATTGTGTGTCAACCTCCATTCACCTGCATGCCACTCACCACCATGGTATCAGCAGCACCAACAGGCAGTCACTTTTCCATCCCCAAATACATACTTGGATCTGTTAGGTGATACAGTATTTAGTCACTCAGCTAAATCATAATCAAAACAAATACGTCTCTTACGTAGCTGGTCAACTTTCACGTAATGCTGTTGAAAACTCAGAAGCACTTTGACAGTCCGTATGTGGGCTGAACTGACAGCTCTAGCATTGTGTGTGTGTGATTGCCGAGAGGAGAGGCAGGATAGTCATGCCCTCCTGTGTTCTGGCCCTCTCTCCCTGGCTCTCTCCCTCCCTGATGTTTGGAGAATGGGGGTGTAGTGATTATTCTGAATTTTGAGGCAGAGGCCGTGACAATAATTTTTAATGATTTCCTGTTTTGRCAGAAGCTGTTTGCAGTGGGGCTGCAGCAGTGGTACAGGGGCTATAGTGCTCTCCTCTCTGAGAATACTTTACCTGCTGCAGAATGAATCATTTAATCTGTTGGAGAGGAAACAATGTGTTAGACTACGTGCTCAGGGGCAGTGTTAAGCTGTCTGGAGTTATGCCAGGATCCATTCTAAAAGAAATGACATCAAATAGGGGGTGCTTATATTTGTCCTGTTTCACTGCATGTACAAGTGGAGAAATTAGGGTTAAGTGTCTTGCTCAAGGGCAGATTATTAACAGGTTAAAGTTAATACTAGTACATAATAGATAGGTTTTATAAAGCGCTTTTCAAAGAGCCATAGATGTTTTGTTTACTTATACTGTAAGGCTGTTTTGTCATTAGTCACAAATACACTGGTGTCATGTCTAAATGTCCATCCAGGTCTCCAGTTTCCACATTCATCTTGTCCTAACCTGTGTAATGGTTTGAACAGCCACTCAAGGCCAAGGCGTTAGGAACACAGCTGTCATGTCAACGTCATGTTCGTGGTGACAGATTAGGGTGATGGCAGTTTAAGAACATAGACAGGGTTGGGGGTATAACACTGCACTGAATGAAAGGGAGCAGGACAAAGAGTGGATTGAGAGGCTGATACAGTGGGTGGCTATGTACTGCAGAGCTGGGAAACAGGCATTCCATCACTCACCAAAAGGACTTTTGATATATTTAACTGTGGAGCCTGCAATGAATACATTAACAGTTGTCAGGGCAGAGATGAGACAATCTTCTTCCTGTGGTGAGCTACATTATAGAGGATGGGCCAGTCATGGTCCAGATGGTCAGAGACAGAGCAGGGTGGCCAGCAGCAGGGCAGCAGAGGAGAGGCTAGTGGGGCCAGGATGGGAACCTGCTGCAGCTGCATACCTCTTGGTCAGGAGGCTAAATGCCTGGCTGAACATGAACTGGAGGCTGCCGGACAAGACAGGGAGGAGACCATAGAAGAAGAAAAAGACAGGGAGGAGACCATAGAAGAAGAAAAAGACAGGGAGGAGACCATAGAAGAAGAAAAAGACAGGGAGGAGACCATAGAAGAAGAAAAAGACAGGGAGGAGACCATAGAAGAAGAAAAAGACAGGGAGGAGACCATAGAAGAAGAAAAAGACAGGGAGGAGACCATAGAAGAAGAAAAAGACAGGGAGGAGACCATAGAAGAAGAAAAAGACAGGGAGGAGACCATAGAAGAAGAAAAAGABAGGGAGGAGACCATAGAAGAAGAAAAAGACAGGGAGGAGACCATAGAAGAAGAAAAAGACAGGGAGGTCAACATGGAAGAAGACCGGGAGGAAACTATAGAAGAAGAAGGTGCAAGGTAATGCCTCAGAAGATTGGGTTGGTAAAATATATTATGATAGATAACACCTTTTATTGTAGGCTGAAAGATAAAGCATTGACATACACTGCATATACAACACATTAAGAACACCTGTTCATTCCATGACAGACTGACCAGGTGCATCCAGGTGAGAGTCCATGCCCTGTCGAATTGAGGCTGTTCTGAGGGCAAAAAGAGAATTCAATATTAGGAAGGTGTTCCTAATGTTTGGTATACTTATTGTATTTGCATGTGCAGTATCTCTTGGGAAGGAAGTTGGCTGAGGGAAAAACAGCTGAGGTGGATAATAGTTTGTGAGTTGTGGAATGCTTGTGGTTKGTCTCTTRTCATTTGTCTCTCTCTTCATGAGGTAGAGGGAGGATCCTGTGCACCTCAGAGTTGTTTCCAATGCCCCTCTGGAGGGAAAACACTGGGTCTGTTCCTACTGATTAAGTTCACATGACAGCAGCTCCTCGGCTGCCTGCCTGCCCGCATGCCTGCCTGCCTGCCTGCCCGCCCGCCTGCCTGCCTGCCGCATTCTGTCAGAAAGACACTTGGAGTGGAGACACTGCAGAAATATGCTGCAGTTTTCCCTCATTTCTCAGACAGGAAAAGTTTTGATTGGCACAGAGGGAGGAATGAGCAAATGCTTATTAACAAGAGAAAGTCAGTGTAAGAGAACGATGATTATGAAGCTGACCTGCAGTATTAAGCAATATAGTGTTGTCATTGAGCCCCCATGCAGAATTCCCAGTGTTTGGTTTGGAAGTGTGGGATTGACTGGAATCTCCTGATGGGCTTCCAAGCTCCTCTGTTTTGTAAATGGAAATTCTGGCGCTGAGATTTTCACTCTCCCAACCGAGCTCCGTGGAACACTGAACATCCCTTCTGCATGCTTCATGGATTTAAGTTTCATTTGCAAAATGTTCCGACGTTTGTGTGTTGTATTGTCTCTGTTCTGTGGTGTCTATTCTTTTCCTTTTGTGTCTGTTCTTGTCCTTTTAATGGCTTGATTTGATAACTGTGAAAGACTTGGGCAGCAATTTCCATGAATTTGTCTTASTTGTTAAATCCTAGACATTTGTCACACTATGGAAATTAATTATTCTATATTGCATTTATTACTGGTTAAGGTTGGATTCCTCAAATTCTCTGTCAAGTGTAGGAGTGTGTTTCTCAGTTTGTAGTGTAAATCAACGTGTCTGATGCTATAGACCTTCTGTATGTGTGTCATCACACTGGGGATGTCGTCCAACCTGAAAATATCCCTCAAATGATCCTCCAGCTAGAGCCCATAATGCCTGGGGCTTTGCCTCTGACAGGGCTTGAGAAGTTCAGTCCTAGCTGGTTTTTGGATCTCACAGGGTACAGCTCGCCTCCAGTAWACGTGAAATCATAGAGTTTATAAGATCATGGTCTGCACCAGTTAGTGACTGTGGATTTTGTGATTGAATATTGCTGTTCACATTAACAGATTATTGAGTGTGAAAACCTCAATTGGAAAGCTCTATCTGCTGTATGCCACTGAAAGCAGATCTGGAGCAATTTCATTTACTGCAGCAGTTATTGAACACATCGACCACATGGGAGTGTGAGGACTCAGCCCGATGCAATTTCATTTGGTCCGTTGTGCAAAGATGCAAAACGAATTGTTTGTTCATGATCGAGTGGATTCTCCCCCCATCCACTGTAAAGTGGGTTGGCTGTGCTTTGTGCAAGCTGCATTAGGTCTACTGTATATTATCCTCTTGTTTATCCTCTATCTTGAGTAGAGAGAAATAGGCAAGTTGTTTTAAAAAGTATTCTGTGGTTTCTACAGCTATTATTGTTAGTTTTACAGATGCCATATGAGTTTGTGACAGGAGTGTCCATACAGTAATCCTGTGGCTGTTGTGAGAAGTGTAGAGGGAGATTAATGCCACTGAGTAGAGATGGTAGACACGGTAGACACACATGGCTGACTAAAGTAACACATTGGCGGCCGTCCCGTCCCAGGCTGTTGTGGCACATCAAACAGTCATGGCTCTATTGATTTCTACTATTTATGTGTCTAATTATGGCTGGGGAGTGGTTAGTTGTCTTTAGCTGCCCGACTGTGGCCCCCAGTTATAACTGTCTCCTTAATTCACTGAGGCATGAGTGATCAGAGGACAAATAGCCCAGGGCTTTGGGCATGGCAGTGCCTCAGGACATTAAAGACTGGTGAAATATCTGTAGAGGGAGAGAAGTCATCTCTGTCTGAATGAATCATCCTCTGGTCACTGGAGTGTGTGTGTGTGTGTGTGTGTCTGTGGTGTGTGTGTGTGTGTGCGTTCGTTCGTGGGTTCATGCATGTGTGATGTGGAACACGGTCAGATAGGTTGAACTATGGTTGGACTATGGTTGTTCTCAGATCAACCACTAGGTATTGCTGTTGAATCTTCTTCAACCACTCTTGACTTTCACCTCACCTCTCACACCACATCTCAACTGAGGTCAGTCGTCCCTGGCAACCAGCCTTCACAAATGAACTGTCATTTACATAGATCAGTATTGGAACATGTTAATTTCATAACGTATTTCTGTTCACTGCTCTTTTCTCACATTTTATCAAGGTGATATCTCTAGTCAGMCATTCCATACTCAAAAGTAAATGGGTAATTTTTGGGTAATGTTCGTTCCCTCACTGAACATGCCCCAGGACAACGTCATGGCCTAATTAAATAGCTATTCAATTAAGAGGTTRTATCTAGCCTCATCCTTACAATGTCCTGTCTCTGCTCCTTTSTCTCTGTAATGGTGTCATAACTTGTGGGCTAACAGGACAGATGGCACCAGTCACCCAATAGAGGGCCTTTAATTTCAACCTCAATGTGTAATTGGGTTTGATATGGGCATTGATTGGAGATGCTGGGGCCTTGTTACTGTGGAAAGGCATTCATTAGCAGTCAACAGTGATCTGTCTCTTACCCAGATTACAGGGGATACTGGTTCAACCCTAAGGGGTCTGTCCTATTTAACCAGTGTGCCCTAAGAGCTGTCTGTCTTTCTGCCTGCCTGAAAATGCCTGCCTGCCTGCCTGCCTGCCTGCCTGTCTGTCTATCTGTCTGTCTTGCCCCTGTCTTGAAGAATAGACGGGCCCCAGACCGGAAGGTTTAGGTTGCATCCGGAGAACAAGGTCATCACTTACAGCTGATTTGACGAGACACTGTCTGTCTGTAAAGACTACTGCATGGCTGCTGTAACCTGAGAGACTAATGCTCTTTAGAGCCGAGACGAACAGACTGCTTTACCTGGTGGGCTAGACGGTACCTTTCCTCATCCTTTTTCTCTCCACTGAGTGGTGGGAAATTCTYTGTCTCTTTATCGTCTCTCTATAGTTGTGTCCCAGAGAGGAGGAGCAGCATAGGTGCTGACGGGGTTGCCCAGGGTGACAGTGGGGGCAGATCAGCGAGTGGCTGAAACAGCACAAATACCCCTGTCTGATGCTGCACTCTGCTTTCTCCCCAGTCACCCTCTCACCTAGCCCTCTGCCTCCACACTCAACGCAGRTACAGGGGAACTCACTGGGAAGGAACAGAGCTCTGTGTGTGTGTTACATCCTGATCTGTGATGATTGTTTTCTCCATCGGTGGACTCTGAGGACAGAACCCTCCCAGGACAGTCCAGGATATTTTTGGCCTAGTTGGAGTGTGAGGTGCTGGGAGTCCAGATTCATCCAGGCACATTCCTGAGACAAGCAGCCCAACCCTGTCTCTGTCTGTGGGGCTGCAGGCTGCTCACTGCAGACACTGCAGGCTCGCTGGTCACACCCTGGGAAAGAAGGAGTGCTGAAAGGATAGCAAAGGACAGAGGAAAACAGAGTTTCCTCCAGAGTTAGGGAAGGAAAGGGAAAGGGGGATATCTAGTCAGTTGGTTACAATACTGCTCTTCACATTCTGAACTAATGCAATGCTGTGACTTACTGAGGATTGTGGAGGGAAAGACTAGCCAACCGACCACAGACCAACAGGAGGAATTCATAGCTTGTGGCTGGTGTGAAAGGCAAAGGTAAGATATTATTTATAGCTATGCGAAAGAGGAAACTTTGCAACCTTATACTGTATGAAAGGCTCTCTATTCATGTAGGATTAGCTCAGCCTGTGCATRTACCTAATTTAGACTCACTAACAGCAGCGAGGTGCAATAAACTATGTGATGTTGTGGTTCTATATCTTACTCCGAGTTAATTAATGACCTATGTACTACGTGGCCTATCAAASCCGGCCAGTAGTAGTCATATATTGGGTGTCATATTTGTGGATGTGGCCATGGTTTTGTTGATGGTGTTTTCCTGTTTGTAATGCTGTGGTTTTGTCCCCAGACAGTGGTATCACTATCAATACCCATACATGGTGCTTGTTCCTGTTTGATATTATCCCAACATCGCTCTCAAGATGCTGAGTAGAATATTTGATATGGACACACATGGAAATAAATAATAGATAGCGTTCATAGATTTGTGGCTTACTTTATGCAAGGTTTCATTTTCCCAGTACCCAGATTCAGGGTTTCACCATTCACTTTGTTTTGTACCTTGCTCTGGCGTGACAACCCCACACTGTTGAATTGATTTGAAGCTCATCTTCCAGGAGGCTAGCCTGATATCAGAGAGTATCAGGGTGGAAAGTCTTCAACAGAAGTAGTTGAAGAAGTGTGTCTGTGTCTACCAGGAAGTGTGAGCTATCAGCACTCCCTGGATAAGGAATGTGTGATAATATGTGTGTAGGAGGTTGAAGAAGCCATTTAAGGAAGCCAGGGTGATTATGGTAAGTAGAAGCAGAGGGGAACGGTGGACAGGGGGCTGAAGTAGATGCTCTATTCTCTCTTGAGGCACTCACTATGAAATGCCCTTCAAAACCCCTGCATTTCATTGCAGGTTCACCCTCGGTTCCTACAAAATTATGAGAGGATGAGGAGGTCTGATGATGAATGCCCACCAGCTTCAGCTCAGATAAAAGTGCATAAGTAATATGTGGCCGAAGAGAGACAGGCAGTGTACATCATTTGTCTCCTGGGTGGCTTTGATAGCTTCACTAACTCCTAGTTGTTTAGATCTGACATTGAGAGAGCATGAAGCACATCAATGGACTAGTGATGGGCAAAAAAATCCATACAGTTACATATCACAATATTATTTTTGGCCGATATTATTTGACTCCCAAGTATCGATGTAAAAAAAGAAAAACTCCTGTATTTTTCGCCCTATAACTTGTTCTCCGTCTTATTTTTAAATAGTGAGCCAACATGTTTTCAGCACTTTTATTTCCCTGTCTGATCAAAACTAATTTTGTCTCTCTGCAGTGACGTACACCAAGTGGCCAGTATATTCGGTACACCCATCTACTACCGGGTCCGACCCCCCCTTTGCCTCCAGAACAGCCTGCATTCTTCGGGGCATAGAACCATTGGTATGAAGGGACCTAACGTGTGCCAGGAAAACATTCCCCACACCATTACACCACCACCACCAGCCTGTACTGTTGACACCAGGCAGGATGAGGCCATGGACTGGTGCTGCTTACGCCGATTCCTGACTCAGCCATCAGCATGACGCAGCAGGAACCGGGATTCATCTGACAAGGAAATGTTTTTCCACTCTTTAATTGTCCAGTGTTGGTGATCTCGTGCCCACTCGCGACGCTTCTTCTTGTTTCTATCTGATAGGAGTGGAACCCAATGTGGTCGTCTGCTGAATTAATAGCCTGTCTGTGACAAGGACCAACGAGTTGTGCGTTCCTAAGTTTAGGTCAGTCATTTTGCCCATTCTGAAGTTCAATCGAACAGTAACTGTGAATGCCTCGATGCCTGTCTGCCTGGTTTATATAGCAAGCCACGTGACTCACTGTCTGTAGGAGGGAACCATTTTCATGAACGAGGTGGTGTACCTAATCAACTGGCCACGGAGTGTATAGTGAGCAATATGTTTGGAACATCAAATCGCAATAAAATCACAGTATCGAATCGCAATACATATACAATCGTGAAAATCGCAATACATATTGCATCGGCACCTAAGTATCATGATAATATCGTATCGTGAGGTCCCTGGCAATTCCATTTTAGTCTCTGGTTTTGGTGTATTTGTGCTTCCTGGGAAGCAGAGCAGTGTCAGGCTAATGCTGCATTTAGATGGTACGAGGTAGACGGCAAACCGGATATCATTGTTTTCAATGAGAGCATGACTGTAAATGCCGTCAGCCTCTACGGTAGACGGGACTTGCTGCCAGAGTTAAAATATTTAAACTTTTGCCGTCTGCGTTGTTTTCTACCGGATGTTAATTTTCACTGTTTGTTTACTGAAATCACCATAGCAATTCATACCCTCATGCTGGCTTGCTTTTGCTGTCACCGCCTTTCTTGCTTTCTTGTCCCGCTATGCCGAATGCGGTATTATGCATTATTCCAAATGACAATTGGTGCGGTTAGACTGGAGAATCTGCCAGACTGGTGTAAAATCTACAATGCTAAAGAGGCCCTTGTTTGGAATGTGAGTACAAGTGACTCATGGGAGGTAGATGCTACGAGACTGGGGTACAGAGTCTGTCTGTGTGGATGGATGAGCAGGGCAGCAGTGGATGAGGCTGGGGGGGATGAGGGCAGTGCTACAGTAGATGTGGAACAGACCAGGGGTCAGGGATGAGAAGGGGGCTGAGGTAGAAGGGATGAATGAGGGATAAGGATGGTGCTGGGAAAATGAGTTCTCCTCTGGAGGATCTTTTTTCCTGCTGCCGGTGTCATCCTTAACCTGTGCCCCTCCCTCCCTCCCTTCATTAGCTGATAGGAGCCATTTTCAGCAGGGCTAGTAATCAGTCTCTTAGGCTGCTGGCGCATTTCCAATGCTCCGCTGCTATTTCTCAGGGCACGGACGCTCTCTCTTTCCCTCTCGCTCTCTCTCTCGCTCTCCCTCCCTCACTTCCCATTTCCACATCTTTCCCTACTCCCTCCTTCATGTTACTACTCTCCATTCCTCTCTCTCTCTCTTTCTCTTCTCTCTCTCTTTTATTCCTAATATTCCCCCGTCTCTCCCCCTTTGGCTCTCCCCTCCCTTCCCCTGCACATGCTGCCAGTGTGACAGGGGTGCATGCATGAGTGCAGGAGCAGAGAGCGGGGGGCATCCAGCCCAACACAGGAAAGGAAAGGGATCTGACGTCACTGCTCCACTGTGGAATGCACATAGCAGAGGAGAGGAGAGGGAGGGGAGCTCTGGCAACCCCAGGCTGCTACTACTACTGCTCCATGGCCGAGGCTCCAATCTGGTCTCCCTCTGGTCCTCCTTAGTCCTGCTGTGTTGCTGCTCTGGGGTGGACTTGGCCCCTCGGCCCTCCCATCCCACCCCAGAGCTGTGGCTGTTTTGGGGAGGGTCTCATCATGTCAGATGTGGGCGTGCTGCAGTAGCCCCACCCCCTGTGTCTCCGTCTGAGTGGGACAGCCCAGGAGAAGAAGCGGGAAGCAGTGTTTAAATGCGTTCCTGAGACAACGTCAACAGTCGGCAGCATCACAACTGAGTGGAGTACAACACAGAGCAGAGAGCTGTCCTGTCCTGTCCTGCAGCTAACATGTGGAGGGAGCCGGGCTACTCCTCCTCTTCCTCACACACCCCTCAACCCAGGRCCAGGAASCCCTTCTACCATGGGACTCATAGCAGGTCTGTATGGCTGACGTCCCCTCCTGGAGGACTCCTATAGCAGAACTAGCACAGATGTACCGTAGCCTTCTTTATGGCTACCTGGCTATGCTCAGTTTGATGTGCTAGAGGTTGCTAACAGCTGCTGCAGACTCACTGCTTTGCCTACCGTAAACCGTCTGTTTATGATCCTTGGCAGGGAAGTTTTGCCTTGTTTATCATGTGTTAGTGCGGAGCTTTTTGAACAGACATCTGGCTATTGCCTACCTACGATGTCTCAGCCTGAATCTAAAGGATCAGAATCCAACACTGTGGACTGGTGTACAGAGGAAACCTGCATTTAACCAGGCCTTTTAGCTCTGCAATGCAATCYCTTGCCCCAGGGAAAACGGAAAGGGAAGCGAAATAACCATTATGGTGCTTTAGTGCATGTTGTCATTAATATTGACTACTGTGTTGTTGAACTGTTTCACGTTCACTTGTTTCTGTGTGGTCAGTATAGTTGTGTGTGTTGAGGCAGGTTGAGGACACACAGATGGTTGTTGGAAAGCTCAGTCATGTTGTCCAGAGACACTGACTAGCCTACTCCTTGTTMTTGTGGTCAGGCAGACAGTAACACCCCTGTTTGGAATGTGTTGTTTGTGTGGGGTCACTCCTCACACCGCTCTCAGGACCCAGCTAGACAATTTATACATCTGTCCCATRTCTCAGTTGCTCAATTCAGTGATGATGGGCTATTTATTTCACTATTTGTTGAAATGGTTTTCTCCATACTTCATTGATTGAGGAAGTAATACTGTTTTCTCTACCTCACTGGTGTGAACATACTTAAACACAGATTGAATCGTTGAGGTTTACATTCATATTTATATCAATGAAGTATTGCTAGTGTTTAGCTCATGGCATGATTGTACTCTGTCATTACTGTTCCCTTTCATAGGAGTCTATGACTTCCTGCTTGTTATCATTCTATCAGAGTCTCAGTGTCAAGCACAGCAGTAAGGTTGTTTGATCTATTTATCATTCCTCCCTGCTGAGCTCTCAGCCACAAAGTGCCCCTGCTCATAAGAAGTGTGTGACAGCTTCAGACCACATATTGTGACCCATTGGATGCAGGGGACTGGGAGTGGAAGTCAGACCAAACTAGCCCAAACCAGTTCATCCCAGCCTAGCTTGGCTCGGCTCGGCCCAATCCAACCTGGCCGAAACTAGCTCAAAGGAGCCTAGCTCAGTCCAACATATCTTAGCCCAGCCCAAATCAGATCAGCACATCACAGCCTAGCTCAGCCAGTCTGCCACTTGGCCATAGGGCGACATGGCGCAACACTCTTCATCTGTATGCTCTGAACGTATGGAGGTCGTGTCTTTCTTAGCTGGAGGGTTTGGCTAGCGCCCGCTACCCGGTTGACTATGAAACATTTGAGAAATAACATTGAAGCAGGCTAGGACAATATATTCAATAGAGGAAAGTAGAGCCTGTTGTTACTCACATAGGTTTCATACACTGAACAAAAATATGAGTTACAGTTCATATCAGGAAATCAGTCAATTTAAATAAATTCATTAGGGCCTAATCTATGGATTTCACATGACTGGGAATACAGATATGCATCTGTTGGTCACAGATGCCTTAAAAAACAAGGTAGGGGTGTGGATTAGTCAGTATCTGGTGTGACCACTATTTGCTTAATGCAGCGCGACACATCTCCTTCACATAGTGTTGATCAGGCTGTGGCTTGTGGCCTGTGGAATGTTGTCCCACTCCAATGGTTGCGCAAAGTTGCTGGATATTGGCTGGAACTGGAATATACGCTGCCGTACATGTCGATCCAGAGCATCCCAAACATGCTCAATGGGTGACATGTATGGTGAGTATGCAGGCCATGGAAGAACTGGGACATTTTCAGCTTCCAGGAATTGTGTACAGGTCCTTGCAACATGGGTCTGTGCATTATCATGCTGAAACATGAGGTGATGGCGGCGGATGAATGGGACACAATGGGCCTCAGGATCTTGTCAGGGTATCTCTGTGCATTCAAATTGTCATCGATAAAATTTAATTGTGTTCGTTGTCCATATTTATGCCTGTCCATACCATAACCCCATTGCCCCCATGCGGCACTCTGTTGACAACGTTGACATCAGCAAACCGCTCGCCCCCACAACACCATACACACTGTCTGCCAACTGCACGATACAGTTGAAACCGGGAAACTTTTCTAGCTTGCCAGTGGCTATCGAAGGTGAGCATTTACCCATTGAAGCCGGTTACGCAACTGCAGTCAGGTCAAGACCCTGGTGAGGACGACGAACATGCAGATGAGCTTCCCTGAGACGGTTTCTGACAGTTTGTGCAGAAATTCTTCGGTTGTGCAAACCCACAGTTTCATCAGCTGTCCGGGTGGCTGGAATCATACGATCCCGCAGGTGAAGAATCCGGATGTGGAGGTCCTGGGCTGGTGTGCTTACATGTGGTTGTGAGGCCAGTTGGACGTACTGCCAAAATCTCTAAAAGACGTTGGAGGCGGCTTATGGTGGAGTAGGGCTGTCCCCGTTCTTTCGACCAATTGAATGGCCAAAGTGTTTGAACTTATTTTCCATATATAGACACACCCTATGTGTTTGAATAAAACCAGCTACATACTGTATGCACTGAGCTTGTCTGATGCTTTAAGCACACTGTTTGATTAAATAATTAAGACACACAAATGACTAAAGAAAGAGCCCAATGGTCACACTGTTAAAAAAAAGACAGTGAGTGCCTGTGTGACTGGTGCACGTTGTCTCTCTCTCCTCCTTACTGCAGCGAAAAGGCACCATAGCACAGCAAGTGTTTTTTGCGCTGTCCATGTTGAAGCTGCAACATAATTTCAGCCATTTACTTTCTTTCTGGAAAGTTCTGTTACTGAAATCCCTAATTTGTTCAGGAAAAACATTCCATATTCCCTCAACCCTTGCTCTCTTTACATGAAACATGTAAGCATCGCATGCACGTGGCCAATAGGGCCTGACCTATAGCCTATCATAATCACATCAATAAATTGGTTATAACAAACTCCGAACACAGTAATGTCGACAGCAAAATGGATGTGGAGGACGTGAAAAAGAAACTCAAATTGGGCGAATGTTTACTGGTTGCTCAGGAGGGAAAGAGGAAGTCAGATCTGTGGAAGACATTTTACTTAGTTGTGGAAACCACTGGAGATCAAGAAAAGGGAAGGTATAGGAGCAAAGGTTGCGTGAGTATTATGTTTGCTAAACAGTTGCTGTTAGATTACAATATTTATACCCTGATGAAGACAGCTTGTCTGTCAACGTTGGATGTTAGGTTATTAAATTATTGCATCTGAGCTCCTAGAGTGTGCGGCTCTCCTTTAATTTTTCAAGTGTTCCACTCCGCTTGCCAGCACCTCGACTAAATAGGCGTGTGTTTCTTTCACCTCAAGATTACAATATACAATTTTGTTTGGACCATTTGGAACCGTGTAAACAACACTAAATAACTAAGTCTACCAGAGTCTGTTCTGACGAGAGAAAAAAAATATATACAAAGCCTTTATTACTGCAGACTAAAAACAGTTGCATGCATTTGTGAATTGCGGTTTATTTATTGTTTAGGCTAATGATTCAAAGCTCCCTTTGTTATTTAATTACATCTAAAATGTGTGATGGCATGAACGAATGAATGATTGATTGATACAGTAGCCTATATATTGAAATATAAGCCTCAGTAAGGTACGGTATTAAGACTAGACAGGACGCGCTCTTAGGCCTACAGCTCGATGATGGTTATACAAGGATAATATACGGTGACCACTAATGATAATGACATTACTTATTATTATAATGATGATCATAATAGTAATTGTAATAATAACAGTAAGGAGATCAAGAAAAAGCAGGCTATAGGAGCGAGTGCTACGTGCATATTATGTGTGACAAACAGGTGCTGTTAGATTACAATATCATTTTTCTGCCTGTTTGGAACAGTGTAAACAACACTAAATAAATTATAAGTATTACCAGTCTGTTTGAACTGGAAAAAAATTGTAAAGCCATTATTACAGCAAAGCAAAGATTAAAAACAGCCAAATCTGTGAAATTGCTTTATCTGCCATTCTGCCATTTTATAAAGCTTTGTGTTCACAGAATCAGTTGGCTATTAAACAAACACTCAAACAGGCAACAGAAGCAATACAGTGCCTTCGGAAAGTTTTCAAACCCCTTGGCTTTTTCCACATTTTGTTACGTTACAGCCTTGTTCTAAAATTGATTTTAAAAATAAATTCCTCATCAATCTCAACACAATACCCCATAATGACAAAGCAAAAACGGGTCATTAGATTTTTTTGCAAATGTGTTACAAATAAAAAACGGAAATCTCACATTTACATAAGTATTCAGACCCTTTACTCAGTACTTTGTTGAAGCACCTTTGGCAGCGATTACATCCTTCTTGCTTGGCACACCTGTATTTGGAGTTTCTACCATTCTTCTCTGCAGATCCTCTCAAGCTCTGTCAGGTTGGATGGGGAGAGTTGGTGCACAGCTATTTTCAGGTTTCTCCAGAGATGTTCAATCGGCTTCAAGTCCTGGCTCTGGCTGGGCCTCTCAAGGACATTCCGAGACTTGTCCCGAAGCCACTCCTGTGTTGTCTTGGCTGTATGCTTAGGGTCGTTGTCCTGTTGAAAGGTGAACCTTCGCCCCAGTCTAAGGTCCTGAGGACTCTAGAGTAGGTTTTCGTCAAGGATCTCTCTGTACTTTGCTCCGTTCATCTTTCCCATCGATCCTGACTAGTCTCCCAGTCCCTGCCGCTGAAAAACATCCCCACAGCATGATGCTGCCACCACCATGCTTCACCGTAGGGGTGGTTCCAGGTTTCCTCCAGACATGATGCTTGGCATTCAGGCCAAAGAGTTCAATCTTGATCAGACCAGAAAGTCTTGTTTCTCATGGTCTGAGTTTTTAGGTGCCTTTTGGCAAACTCAAAGCGGGCTGTCATGTGCCTTTTACTGAGGAGTGGCTTCCATCTGGCCATTCTACCGTAAAGGCCAGATTTGGTGGAGTGCTGCAGAGATGGTTGTCCTTCTGGAAGGTGCTCCCATCTCCACTGAGGAGCTTTGGAGCTCTGTCAGAGTGACCATCCGGTTCTTGGTCACCTCCCTAACCAAGGCCCTTCTCCCCGGATTGCTCAGTTTGGCTGGGCGGCCAACTCTAGGAAGAGTCTTTTTCCATTTAAGAATGATGAAGGCCACTGTTCTTGGGGATCTTCTATGCTGCAGAAATGTTTTGTTACCCTTCCCCAGATCTGTGCCTTGACACAATCCTGTCTCTGAGGTCTATGGACAATTCCTTCGACCTCATGGCTTGAGTTTGGCTCTGACTTGCACTGTCAACTGTGGGACCTTATATAGACAGGTGTGGGCCTGTAAAGTTAGCAAAATGTGGATAAAGTCAATGGGTCGGAATGCATTCCAAAGGCACTGTATGTATGGATGATTTATAAAGCCAGGCACATTTTAACAGTTACTCTATTTATTATAGACCTCCAGGTCACCGCCGGCTCTGACACAGCCTGGGATTGAACCCCGGTCTGTAGTGGCGCCTCAAACATTGTTTTGCAGTGCCTTAGGGCGCTGTGTCACTCGGGAGGCCTTCTCCTCAATTTTCTTAAACGATTATGCTAAGCCCTATTTGCACAGGACTAGTATTACTAGAGAATTTTGGTTATGAAATTATTACCACAAAATGTCTGTTATTCCAGAGGACGATTTGGACGGGATACATTTTTTCCAAATTGCCCCCTGTAATTCTTTATTATTTCCAATAAATTGACAGTTATGACTGAAGGCTGGAGGGTTTTTCTACGGGTGACGTCCAGGCAATAACAGAGCTACCCTGGTAGCTACCCTTGAGCTTGGTTCTCAAGTTTCTAAACCATACCAAACCATCTTTGGTATAGTGTCGCCATATAATTTGAATTGAGAAAATGTGATCGTAATCATTAGGATATTTTAGCGATCCGCAGTAGACGTCCTAAATGCCTTCCAGCCTTCAGATGTGAAACAGTGCACTTGAGATGCATTTTAAGGCTATGGATGCAAAAGTGAATTTATAATTTTCAAACGTTTAGGTCAGTTGTATGCTGCTTTGCAATCTATTAACAGCAAGGGTTACATTAAATGGGTACAATATTTTTTACTGATGCATTCGACAATGTTACAGATATTTTGTTTTGTGCTTGTGCACATAATTACATTACACCACCACCCTCAGTATAACTAATCCCGTCCGAATAGGTCTTAAGGCAAGGGCTGTTTCCTCACCTCTGCTGCTGCTGTTATAAAATAATATTAGATTTCTTAGTGTTGCACCATTACTTTTGCAGAATATAAACATATACAATTTCAGTATCACATGTCTTAGAGTGACGGTCTGTGCCATCCCCGTGGCCTCCGCAATGGATTAGTCCACTGAGACAGGCGCGAAACAGATGTCTTGTGCAACATGAAAAACAATATTTATACTGCTCGGCTAAAGAAATCTAGGTCGACCAACAGCCTAGCGACCAAATAACCGACCCTATGGTAGAGAAGTGAACATAAAATTTGCTGGTAAGAGCTCTGGTGGACATCCCTGCAGTCAGCATGCCAATTGTACGCTCCCTCAAAACGTGAGACATCTGTGGCGTTGTGAAACAAAACTGCACATTTTAGAGTGGCCTTTTATTGTCCCCAGCACAAAGTGCACTGGTGTAATGATCATGCTTGATATGCCACACCTGGATTATCTTGGCAAATGAGAAATACTCATTAACAGGGATGTAACATTTGAAAGGAATAAGCTTTTTGTTTGTATGGAACATTTCTGGGATCTTTTATTTCAGCTCATGAAACAATGGGCCCAACATGTTGCGTTTATATTTTTGTTCTGTATACATGCGATATAGAAATTCCTTGAATTTCCATAAAGGGTTAAGGATTTCCAATAATAGCCTTGGTGATATCTACCAGAAGGTTGAGGTCTTTGAAATGGGAGTGGATTCCCTGTAATTGTCACGTTCCTGACCTGTTTTCCTTTGTCTTGTATGTATTTTAGTTGGTCAGGGCGTGAGTTGGGTGGGTTTGTCTATGGTTGATTTTCTATGTTGGGATTTTAGTGTTCGGCCTGGTATGATTCTCAATCAGAGGCAGCTGTCAATCGTTGTCCCTGATTGAGAATCATACTTAGGGAGCCGGGGTTCACGTGTGTGTTTGTGGGTGTTTGTTCTTGTGTCAGTGTTCCGCCACACAGGACTGTCACAGTAGTTATTTTGTATCGCATATTGTTTTTGTTAATTATTAAATCACTATGGAAACTAGCCACTCTGCGTATTGGTCCGATCCGTCTCGCCTCTCCTCGTCCGAGGAGGAGGATTACGACTGCCGTTACAGTAATATTAAGAGCATGACCTTTCAACTCCCACAGAAGGAGATTTATATCAACCCTGTGCTGCTGACAAATACCTGGGAAGGGTTGGTTTTCCTAGTATCTGGAAACTCACTGTTTCCTCGACTGTTCAGCTGGACTTCAGGCTAAATGGGGCAGATGGCTGGGTACTCCTGATGCCTGACTTCCAAAGCCTCCTAGGTCTCCACCCCCTCTACAAGAGAGGACTGAAAATAGCCCCCGGATTCAATAACTCTCTATCAGTATAACTTCCCAGAATGTCTTTGTTCACTTTGTTCACCCCTTACTTGCTGGATCATTTGTAGGAATGGCTTGGGTACAGTACCCTGACTGACTTTATGTCATTTTGCTAGTTTGGTATCAAATTTATAAAAGCATCACATGAAAATCTCTAAGGGATTGATTATATTTTCTCTGTCACACCTATTGAAGATTGATTTGTATGAGCTATGGTTCTAATACAACTGCTTTGTAAAAGGATGACCTTGGTGGACATGGTAAAGACACAGCTGGAGAAGATCTAAGGATATGTACTGAACCAATTTGTACCCACACAGTATGTGAATGCTTGGCATAATGCTGAAGGAACAGATTGAGAGAGACAAACAGGTCTTTGATAGATCCGTGGTACGTTCTTCAGTGCTTTGATAGTTGTTTGGACCACATGTGTGTCAGAAGCAGATATTTAGTCATAAATCTATACTGTTAATCCTATTATACCATATGTAATACTGTATACAGGATTACAGTAAAGTCAGCCATTCTTACCACTGGAGAAAAGTCTATTAGTCCCTGATGCTGCTGTGGGCCTTGTGTCTGTCTGTGTCACCATGGTGGTGGGCCCTGTGTCAGTGCCACTGAGCGGTGTGGTTCAGTAGCGGTAATGGAGCGCTGTGTTGGGTTAAACGTGTGTATTAGAGCAAGGCCCTGTGGGAGCTGGGGCTGAGTGGCTCTGTGGCTCTGCTCTGTTAGCCTGTCGTCTGGGGACAGTGTAATGAGAACTGCAGGAGAGACCCCAATGAGCCGGGAGGTCCCTCCCAGTAGACTAGGTGATCACACAACACCCTAAAGAGCTGACTCAGTCTGCACAGCCACCGGGGGAGGGGGGGGGTGGAGAAATAGAATGAGGAGGTAGGAGATTTAGAGAGAGGCGGAGAGAATGAGATAGATAGTGGGAGTAAGATGAAGAGAAATTGCTCCTCTTGATGTTGATGCGCAGTCATAAAAATCTGTGTACGTTTTCATTCTATGTCCTGGGGACTCTGAGGGGATGTTATACACACACAGCCAAGCCAACGCGGAGGTAAAAAAAAACAACCTCTGCTGCAGTAAACATTACATCAGAGTTGTGTGAAGAAGACCTCTGCCTCGGTCACAGGCCCATACCCATCAAACTTCCTCAGGGAATCGTTCCTCTGTGGCACAATTACCGCAGACTAGTCAAGTTTCTCTCCCAGTGTGTGTGTTTCTGCCTCAGCATGATTCATAAAGGACTTCATTCCAGAGCGACTTACAGTAGTGAGGGCATACATTTTCATTTTCTTTTCTTCGTACTGGTCCCCTGTGGAAATCGAACCCACAACCCTGCCGTTGCAAGCGGCATGCTCTACCAACTGAGCCTCACAGGACCAAGTTATGCATAATGCATGGTATATCTAATGAAACTTCATGGTGAATATGGAATGAAGGTAATAATAATAATAATACATTTAATAATAATAATTAATTTAACTTGTGTAGTGCTTTTCATTACATCTCATTTCATTACATCTCAATGCGCATATAAAGCGAAACAAACAAGACATTTAAAATGAGATGGTAGAGATGGAGATTGAATCTCTATTTGTCTTGGGATGAAAGGCTGTGAGTTGAGGCAGTTTGGATTGGAAAGGCAGTGTAGCTTCAGCTGGGGGGCATCGATGGTACAGCCAGAGAGAAACAGATACAGTCTGCCAAACAGGCCTGGAGCTCTTCATCAGAGCAACACATCTTCTTCTCCGACGGTCAGTTCCTCCAAATGGCCCGCTCCTCTGTAGGTACTGGTCCTTCATTGCTGAACATGTAGCACCCACCTGGGTGATGCCATGGCTGCTGAAAAGCACACAAAAATCACCCACATCTTGGCAGTGGTTAAGAACAGTCCCTGAGCCTCTTCTGCCATCGCTAGACACAGAATGCAGTGCTTGTTGTAATTCTTCCCTACAGATGAAACTATAAAGCTGGGGATTCATTATTTGAATCCAAACAGACAGCTAGCTAGAAGATAGCCAAACAGTAGAAAATTTTGACTTTTCATCCCAATTCTGCAACTCTGAGCGTCAAGACCACGAGACGTAAGTGATCAACCCCCAGATCAGTCAAATCCCGGACATGCAACCGAAACAAACAAAAATGACACAATTATGTACAATATTCTCTCTCTAGGCGACCTCATGGCGGCATGGCAACCATGGAACTCATGAACACATCTGTAGGTTATCTAACAGAGTATCGTTCATATCTTATCCTGATACACCACCCATAAACACATGACATCTCTTATCTCTGCGTTGTGAACAAGCAACATTTCCACCTGTCCTGTGCACAGTGCAATGTTAGCCTATGTTGGGCTGAGGTATTATAGGGTGAGAACAGATTTATTTAAAGCATGTCAATACATTCTGCAATGATTACCATGCTATAATTACTACCTAGATCCCTAATAGATTTGACACTATCATAAATGGATTGTAGATGAACGTGTGTGAGCGTGTGTGTGTAAGGACACTGTGTGTGTGTGTGTGCACATACGTGCCATTGTGTGTGTCTCTGGATGCGAGTGTGTGTGTGTGTGAGGATTAAAGCTGTGTGTGTGTGTGGTACTGTAAGGGGATTGGACATGTTCCACAGCATGAGGGGAGCTGAATCCGATTGTCACATGATCCCTCTTTATGTCCCCTCCCTCAGCCCCGGGACAGGATCACTGTCTGTTTACATGGCRGCCATGAAATGCTATTGGAATGAGTGGGATTAGCTCAGATACAGATAACCTAATTCCCTACTCCGAGTCCTACAATAGAATAAAACCATGATCCTCTTGTCTGGTATCCTTCCACTGTATGAGCCTGAGGTATAGGGGATAGAGTTAGCCTGTTAAATTGATCCTCGCGTCGCTTTTGATATTTCAAACCCTCTCGCCGTAGGCCAGGCTTGGAGATGTGGTGACAAGTGCTTTATGCCCTTAATAGTTTCTAGTCAGCGGAGCCAAGAGGAAACGTTTTCTAAACGACGTGGAGAAATGACAATGACACCGTGGGCGGGCGGTGCCGCCCCTTCTTGACATGAAGGATGTGTGTGATGGTGTGTGATGGTGTGGAGCAGTGTGATGGTGTGTGGAGCTCCGTTYCAGAGGTGCAGTGCCCTTCATCACTGTCTCTCCCAGGCCCAGGCTCAGCCCACGGAGGGAAAACAACAGAACGACAGGAGGGGCTGCCAAGCACAGCCCACTCCTCTCCGCCCGTGCAGGGCTGTGTGTGTGCCCTCATTAAACAACACACCTCCTGCCTCTACTTCTCACTCTCTCCATGACAGGACTCTGAATGACTGGTGTTGTCAGTGAGACATCATAGACCTGCTCTAGCCGTACCCAGCCAAGCTGAGTAGAGTGTCTCTATTCGCTCTGTGACAGASGMAAATAACCCCAGTGATGTGATGAAGTCTATATGCTTGATGTAGCTGTAGCTTTCTGTTTTTATCTATTGTGATTGCTTTTCACTGGTGAGATTCCAACAGACCTAGAGAGCAGACTCCCCTCTCCCGTMTTGCTGCAGGCTGCAGTGCTGTGGCCAGTGGAATTGSATTGTGCATGGCTGTGGAGGACATCGATTATTTTCAATTTACACAGCTACYGCTTCCATATGTCTCTGAAGACTTTTATTGACCAACCACAGAMGCTGAAAAGAAGCAGCTTCCACACAAACTATTTTTAGTTCATCTTGCTCAACAAATTGTGTYATGTGACTTCYACTTTCATTCTTTTTTGTTGTTGTAAACAAACATTTTGTTCACACTGTTGGAGTCCAGCAAAGAGGTTACCGAGCCATACACGGTTGACGTGACCCACGTTTAGCCGTAATGATTAGTGTTCATCTGATGTTGGATTTATTTTTGATGTCAGAGGATGAAGAGGATCAGATCAGACAGATTGTCTAGATGTGAACATATGCAATTTAGTGTGTATATGAGCGTGTGTTCGCTCGAGTGTGTGTGTGTGTGTGTGTGTGTGTGTGTGTGTATATGAGTGTGTGTTCGCTCGAGTGTGTGTGTGTGTGTGTGTGTGTATGTTGGATTTGCCAGTCATCCTCCTATCCTCTTGAGGCAGATGTGAAAGGCAGATTGCAGAATGGTACATTGACACAGAAGAATAACAGAGTCAAGCCATTGAAAGACCATTCATTTGGTCCTGGAGACCCCTGGAGAGAAGATTATTATTTAAAAGGCACTGGTCAGAACCGAAATCAATCAAGCTCAACGTCAGTATGGAAACTGATAACTGTTCCTGTATGGGAATGCTGAAAGCCTGCAGGTAGGAACCATTTGTTTTGATGCAATTATGTGTTCTACATGACACTGTTTGTCATAAGATTGATAGACACATTTGGATAATGTGAAGGCCAGCGCATGCTGCCGTGTGTCGGTTTATGGATTGTAGCTGACTGCTGGGTTGAGAAACAACAGAACAAAGCGCTGGTAGTTTCCCAGATGTAAGCTGTTCTGTTGAACGTTACTCAGATCAACTGATTCCCCTTGTCTGCTTCTAATGCCCTGCCGTTCTGTCAGTCTCCTGATACTGCGCTGTGGGACATCAGACTGCATGTTTGATCAAAAGTCAACGCTGACTTCTCAATGTAGAACAGCGTTTTTCAGCTCTTTTTCAGACGTTCAGACAGTCCAGGCCTTTTGTCATGTTCTCTCAGCGGGGGGGGGGGTGACTTATTGTTCTTTTGACTGGAAAAATCTGTCACCTCTGATCGTGGTGCTGCTCCGCTCTGTTCGGCTGTGTTCGGCTGTGTTAGGCTGTGTTAGGAGCCTGGGTCTCTCAGGCATGGGGAGCAGAAGCAGCCTGTCCTCCCAGCCCCTGAAGCACGGTGGGCATTTCTCACCTGGCCTCATGGAGACAGACACATTCTCCCTGTGCTGTTCTGTACTGTACTACTGGGCTGTGAGACAGGACAGTGGAGCGCCGTCTCCATTAGCGATGCATGGTGTAAATCTGCTCATGTTGTGACAGCCCTGCCAGTGTTTTTTGTGTAGGAATTTCAATGATGAATGCAGTTAACTGTAGAGATGAGTGAGAGCCTCCTCCACGCCCACCACTCCTCTCCTCTCCCAGGCACCAGCTCCACATACGGCTGACTTTGCTTCGGTGCTCATCTCACAAGTGGAGGGAAACATATTTCTTCTGATGAGATGTGCACAAAACTGCTCTGAGTGCTTGTAACAGCAGAAGTTTGCGTGTATGTGTGCATGCGCGAGTGTGTGTGTGTGTGTGTGTGTGTGTGTGTGTAATAATCCTGTACTGCAACACAGATGACCAATAGCCTTCACATGAGAACAGCAGTGAGCAGAGCAGTGAGTGAAATGGAGAGTGGAGCTAGGGGGAGTAGTCAGTAGTGTAAATAGGATTGCTAGTTCCTTTAGCCGCTGGCCAGTCGCTCCAGACAGACCTCCATATTTCAGAAGAGCCATGGATTGTTCTCAGGACTCAAGACTTTTATTCCAGCCACCCCCCTAAAAGGAGCCAATTGAATTGTGCTACGTTCTCCCTGATCCACAGTTTGTTATTTATTGTTATTACCTCCTAGCATGAGTCCAGAGTTTGCTATAATAAGACAATTTTATTACAAACCAAAATTGATTGAGCATGGCATGATTTCAGAAAGATCTGGGTGATAAAAGCAAATAATAGACATGTTTATTTTGACAAACGAGGACATAGCCCTCTCTCATCTCAGTCCAGAACATTTGTCATCTGTCAGTGAAACATCAATTAACTTCAACTTTTAGTGAATTCATCAAGGTTATTTTATTTAATTTTTAATTTTGCTGTAACATTCTGGCTGAGGAAGGTTATTGAATTAATCCACAGCTTAATGAGCTTTATTTGATTTATTAGGTTGACTTAACCCTTATTACCCGGACATCATGAATACAACCACAGTCTCGTTAGCTTAAAATGATCTGATTAAATCACTACTACATCACTTCAGCACATTGGCCTGTATAGAGAGATGACCCAAGATCTCCCAGCATTCCTGTTGTCGAAGGATGAGATAGATGAGGCCAGGTGGTGTTGCTGAGTACAGAGTAGTACAGGATGTCTGTGACCTGAGAGGAATGTCATTCAATGTACAGTATCAAATCAAATGTATTTATATAGCCCTTCTTACATCAGCTGATATCTCAAAGTGCTGTACAGAAACCCAGCCTAAAACCCCAAACAGCAAGCGATGCAAGTGTAAGCACGGTGGCTAGGAAAAACTCCCTAGAAAGGCCAAAACCTAGGAAGAAACCTAGAGAGGAACCAGGCTATGAGGGGTGGCCAGTCCTCTTCTGGCTGTGCCGGGTGGAGATTATAACAGAACATGGCAAAGATGTTCAAATGTTCAAAAATGACCAGCATGGTCATAATAATAATCAAGTAGTTGTCGAGGGTGCAGCAAGTCAGCACCTCGGAGTAAATGTCAGTTGGCTTTTCATAGCCGATCATTAAGAGTATCTCTACCGCTCCTGCTGTCTCTAGAGAGTTGAAAACAGCAGGTCTGGGACAGGTAGCACGTCCGGTGAACAGGTCAGGGTTCCATAGCCGCAGGCAGAACAGTTGAAACTGGAGCAGCAGCACGGCCAGGTGGACTGGGGGACAGCAAGGAGTCATCATGCCAGGTAGTCCTGAGGCATGGTCCTAGGGCTCAGGTCCTCCGAGAGAAAGAAAGAAAGAGAGAATTAGAGAGAGCATACTTAAATTCACACAGGACAAGACAGGAGAAGTACTCCAGATATAACAAATTGATGTCTTCCTATATGATCATCCTGTCCTGTGTCCTGTCTGTGTCCTTGTTCCAGCCATGACACTGTTGTCCTTTGATCCTGTGTCTGTGGTGGACAGCGACTTCAAGATCAGGCAGGAAGTGTAAACTTGGAGAGAAGTGGTTTGGAACACTAGCCAGGTCTCGGACATGGGGTAAAATACTTAATCCGCTCTCTCGTATTCTCCACTTCACCAGGACCCCAGCCACCTCAGTGAGATTCTGCTCATGTTCCAAACTGCTGACTATGCCTTTATCATCCATAACCCTATGTGCACATTATTCCTTCCTCCTATCTGGTAGGAACTGCCGGGATCTTTGGGTGGGATGTGGAGCCATTTGTATTCTAACGTTCTTTGCCTGGGGGCGAGTAAACTCTGAGATAAGGCACCACCTGTATTACATTAAATGTAAAAAAAATGTAAACATTGTAGAATGACTTTTCTTGGCAATGCCTTATCTTGGCATGGCTACAGTTGAAGTCGGAAGTTTACATACACCTTAGTCAAATACATTTAAACTCAGTTTTTCACAATTCCTGACATTTAATCCGAGAAACAATTCCCTGTTTTAGGTCAGTCAGGATCACCACTTTATTTTAAGAATGTGAAATGTCAGAATAATAGTAGAGAGAAGGATTTATTTCAGCTTTTATTTCTTTCATCACATTCCCAGTGGGTCAGACGTTTACATACACTCAATTAGAATTTGGTAGCATTGCCTTTAAATTGTTTAATTTGGGTCAAATGTTTCGGGTAGCCTTCCACAAGCTTCTCACAATAAGTTGGGTGAATTTTGTCCCATTCCTCCTGACAGAGCTGGTGTAACTGAGTCAGGTTTGGAGGCCTCCTTGCTTGCACACGCTTTTTCAGTTCTGCCCACACATTTTCTTTTTTCAATTTAAAGTTTTATTAAGTTTTCTTGTTTTTCAATCAACCAACCAAACACATTCCACATTCACAGATGTGACAGACTTAAAAAAATTAAAATAATAATAATTAAAAATTTCTTTTTAAAGTTGACGAGCAAATAATTAGATTTTACAGCACCTTACCCAACACGCATCTGCTCATCTCCCCAATCACCCCATTCACTCTGTCCAATTTGAAATATAGTTGAGTAGTGGAGACCGGAGTCTATCAAACTTGGGCTGTCTCTTGCGGAGGTCATAAGTGAGCTTTTCAAGAGGGAGAAAGTCAACAATCTGGTCAATCCACATTTTAAATGTAGGAGAGGTATTAGAGGCCCACAATAGAAGAATACATTTCTTAGCAAAGTATGTAATGGTCATRAGCAAATTTTCTCTGTCAGGATCAAGAACAAAGTCCTGCTGGGCATTAAGAAGATAGATACACGGGGTCATATCAAACTGTACATCTAGTATTTTCTGTGCAGCAGTATGTATAGATTGCCAAAATCTGGCAATATCTCTCCAGATCCAAAATACATGCATATAGGTTCCACTTTCAGAGATACATATTTTACAGTTAGGAGAAATGTCTGTTTTCATTCTATGGAGTCTCAAGGGAGTGTAATAAAATTTGTAAAAAAAATTGTAATTAGATTCTTTCATTTTTACATTAGTAGAGGAGCAGTATACCCTGTCGCAAACCTCCGCCCAGAACTCATCACTGATAGTCAGACCAAGGTTCTTTTCCCAGATTATTTTCAGAGGAGTAAAGGAGGAGCTTCCTTTCTCAGAAAGGAGTCTATAGATATAAGATATTTTGCCTTTAATGGATTGTGCTGTGACAAGAAGGGTTTCAACTTCATTCAACTGAGTTCTAAACCTCCTCTTGGAAGTAAATGAGGAAATGACATGTCTAATTTGAAGATATAAAAAAAAAAAAAAGGGATCTTGGCACATTGAATTCACTGCAGAGCTCTTGAAAGGATTTCAGTGTAGTGGTCTTCTGATGAAATAGGTCTGAAAAGGTCCTGATTCCTAGAGTATGCCAAAGATTAAAGTTGGCATCCCTCAGGGCTTTTGGCAAGTCTGGGTTGCCTACTATAGGAGAGTGAGAACATATTTGGGAGGAAATGCCCAGGTATTTCTTACAGTMCCTCCACGCCAGTAGGGTGCTGTAAATCACAAAGGTTTTGGCTATGTTGCCCACTTCACTAAAGTTATTAATGAATATAATTGAGCTTAGTGGCAATGAACCACAGGATTGGGCTTCTATCTGAATCCACGTTGACTCTTGTCTGTTTGTGATCCATGTTAGCATGTTGCGGATATGGGCAGACCAGTAGTACAATTGAAGGGAGGGAAGGGCAAGACCGCCCTTAGATTCAGGTTTCGATAGAGTGGAGAACTTGATCATAGGTTTTTTTATTGCCCCATATAAATTTGGTGATGCTTTGGTTAGTTGTTTTGAAAAAGGAAGCTGGGAGATAGCATGGGAGCATCTGAAAGAAATAGTTCAGTCTAGGGAGGATGTTCATACGGATGACATTAATTCTTCCTACTAAGCTAATTGGGAGGGAAATCCAGGTTTGGAGATCGTTCTTGATTCGATCCAGGAGTGGAAGATAATTCTCCTTGAAAAGGCTATTCAGATCTGGTGTGTCTCTTGTAAAAGCGCGATGTCTGCTTTTTCCTTTTTTAGAGCACATAGTATCTTTTTCCGTTTTATTGCATGACCTAGACCATGGCAGTTCCATGTCAATAGATTTAAGGTACTAGTCATCGTCATCGAACAGTAATCGAACTTTAGTGCAAGTCATCTCTGGGTAAAGGTGGATAGTGATTACAGCTGCGTTCACATATAAAAGGAAAATAAATGGTTTACATAAAATAACAATCTCTGAACACCCCAGCCGAGTTCCCAAACAACTCGACATATCCCGTTGGATCTATTACCTCCCCGCTCAGTCACAATTCTGTGTTCCAACAAAAACCCGGGAACAGTTAGCAACGCACTACGTCTCCTCCTCCCCACCAAAGAAATGCCTCATCCTCTCCGCCCCGGATTGAGTAAATGGCAACGCAGCCCCCATCCAGACCACATTAAAAGAGGGAGAAAATCAATAGCCCAGCCTACATATAGTAGGCCTAGGTTATGCTATAGAGCCTATCCCTCTCAGCTAAAGGAACATAAATATAGATTAGACGGCTATAATGATATTTAGCGGGGCGGGTGGGTCTTTGGATATCGGCTATATGTTGTCTTACCTAACAGTAATCGCATTTAGTCATTGGTCCATTTCTCATTGACCGGGATTGTCTTTCAAAAAACGTTTTGCCTCTTCGGGAGTTTTGAAGTGTCGCAGGGCTCCTTGGTGAAGAATCCTGAGCTCGTTTGTTATTTGAATCCCCTAAAGATGCCTCGGTCAATGGAGTATTTCTTCACCTCGTCAAACTCTCGGCGCTTTCGGCGTATTCCAGCTGACAGGTCCTGGTGTAAGGTGAGTTTGGCGTTTCCCACTGTAAWGGTGTTGGTKTTCGCCGCCTGTAGGACTCGTTCCTTGTCGGTGAATCTCAGGAAACRTATGGTGATTGGGCGCGRTGGTTGTCTGGCTGCTGGTGGGGRCCTCAGTGCTCGGTGAGCTCTCTCGAGTTCTATGGGCCTGTCGGTGGACAGGTGGAGCCACTCGGGAAGTTTGTCTTGCAGGTAGCGGATCAGTGGCATGTTTCCCTCTTCTTTTTCTCCCAGATTTAATAGAACACAATTATTCCTTCGCCCCCTGTTTTCCAGGTCCTCTGTTTTCTCTTCCAGCTGCTCTATTTTTTGTTTAGCATATGCTATTGTTTCCATGGCGTCTGTCAATAAGTTTTCCGTGGATAGGATTCGCCCCTCTGCCTCGTCCAGGCGCCCCGTGTTTATGGTTCTTGTTGTTGATGCCAGGCAAAGCATTTTCCAGGATTATCACCTTGCCCCCTATCGCACTGAGCTGAGAGTTAATGGCATCTAGTTTAATGATGAGTTCTGTACGTTGGGATCTCAACTCAGAAAGGATGTCTTCGACAAAGTGCGAGGTTGGGCCTCGGGGGGGAACGGGTCCTCTTGCTCCTGGCTAATGGCGCTAGCTTTTTCTGAAGCTAGCTGCTTCTTGGAGGCTTTTTCCGTCGCTAATGCTCGAGTCCGGGTAAAAATGTCACCTGTAGTGTTGCCTTTTGTAGCCGCCATGACTTTTTGACTAAAGCTAAAGGAGTTTAAACTTGAAGTGGAGGTAAGATTAGGAATTGGAAACTACTTGTCCGGAGCTCTTAGTTCATGCGGCCATCTTGTTCAGGGGTCACGTGATCCCCCGCCCACACATTTTCTATAGGATTGAGGTCAGGGCTTTGTGATTGCCACTCCAATACCTTGACTTTGTTGTCCTTAAGCCATTTTGCCACAGCTTTGGAAGTATGCTTGGAGTCATTGTCCATTTGGAAGACCCATTTGCGACCAAGCTTTAACTTCCTGACTGATGTCTTGAGATTTTGCTTCAATATATCCACATAATTTTCCTCCCTCATGATGCCATCTATTTTGTTAAGTGCACCAGTCCCTCCTGCAGCAATGCAACATGATGCTGCCACCCCAGTGCTTCACGGTTGGGATGGTGTTCTTCGGCTTGCAAGCCTCCCCCTTTTTCCTCCAAACATAACAATGGTCATTATGGCCAAACAGTTCTATTTGTGTTTTATCAGACCAGAGGACATTTCTCCAAGAAGTACGATCTTTGTCCCCATGTGCAGTTGCAAACCGTAGTATGGGTTTTTTATGGTGGTTTTAGAGCAATGGCTTCTTCCTTGCTGAGCGGCCTTTCAGGTTATGTCGATATAGGACTCGTTTTACTGTGGATATAGATACTTTTGTACCTGTTTTCTCCAGCCTCTTCACAAGGTCCTTTGCAGTTGTTCTGGGATTGATTTGCACTTTTCGCACCACAGTACGTTCATCTCTAGGAGACAGAACGCGTCTCCTTCCTGAGCGGTATGATGGCTGCGTGGTCCCATGGTGTTTATACTTGCGCACTATTGTTTGTACAGATGAACGTGGTACCTTCAGGCGTTTGGAAATTGCTCCCAAGGATGAACCAAACTTGTGGAGGTCTACAATTATTTTCTGAGGTCTTGTCTGATTTCTTTAGATTTTCCCATGATGTCAAGCAAAGAGGCACTGAGTTTGAAGGTAGGCCTTGAAATAACCATTCCACAGGTACACCTCAATGGGCTAAATTGAAATCATTTGAGTCAATTCAGAGCTTCTAAAGCCATGACATTTTTTGGGAGTTGTCCAAGCTGTTTAAGGAGGCACAGTCAATTTAGTGTGTAACTTCTAACCACTGGATTGTGATTCCAGTGAATTATAAGTGAAATATCATGTCTGATAAACCAATTGATTGAAAATGACTTGTGTCATGCACAAAGTAGATTGTGCTAATCGACTATGCTAAGAAAACTATAGTTTGTTTAACAAGAAATGTGTGGGTGGTTGAAAAACAAGTTTTTAATGATCAACTTAAGAGTATGTAACTTCCGACTTCAAGCTGGTATATCCGTTTTCAAACTCTTTCAGAATGTGTGAAATCTGGAGCTGCTGGACTGGTTGCAAAAGAGGGTAGTCTAACGGATACAGCTTCTAGGAGATGTCAGTGTTTACTTCACGATTTCTATCAGCGAGCACTTTTTCTTTTTTAGTATACAGTATGTATTGTGTGGTTTCTTTGTAGTTTTGGTATTTCAGTTGTAGTCTTTAAGGCCTCTTGACAGCTTATCTTGTCTGGGCTGCGGATGCTTGCACGTCGGCCGACTTCTACCAGCCCCTCCCTTTTTACTCTCCTACTTCCCTCTGCTCCCTAAACTGTACCTTACTCTTCCCTCTCCTCCCCTCTACTCCCTTAACTACCTTACTTTTCCCTCTCCTCCCTCTACTCCCTTAAACTACCTTATTCTTCCCCCCCTCCCCTCTACTCCCCTAAACTTACCTTACTCTTCCTCCCCTCTCCTCTACTCCCTTAAAACTACCTTACTCTTCCCTCTACTCCCCTAAACTACTTACTCTTCCCTCCTCTCATTCAATCCCCTAAACTACCTTCTCTTTCCCTCTCCCCTCTCCTCTACTCCCCTAAACTACCTTACTCTTCCCTCTTCCTCCCCTTCTCCTCCACTAAACTACCTTACTCTTCCCTTCCCTCCCCTCCTCTACTCCTCTAAACTACCTTACTTTTCCCTCTCCTTCTACTCCCTTAAACTACCTTACTCTTCCTCCCCTCTACTCACTAAACTACCTACTCTTCCCTCTCCTCCCGCTCTCCTCCACTAAACTACCTTTACTCTTCCCTCCTCTCCTCCCCTCTACTCCACTAAACTACCTTACTCTTCCCTCCTCTCCTCCCTCTACTCCACTAAACTACCTATTCTTCCCTCCCCTCTACGCCCTAAACTACCTTACTCTTCCCTCTCCTCCCCTCTACTCCACTAAACACCTTACACTTCCCTCCCCTCTACTCCCCTAAACTACCTTACTCTTCTCCCCTCTCTCTACTCCCTAAACTACCTACTCTCCCCCTCTATCCTCTGTTAAACTACCTTACTCTTTTCCCTCCTCTTCGCCTTCCCCTCTACTCCCTTAACTACCTTACTCTTCCCTCTCCTCTCCTCCCCTCTACTCCACTAAACTACCTTACTCTTCCCTCTCACTTCCCCTCTACTCCACTAAACTACCTTACTTTCCCTCCCCTCTACTCCCCTAAAGACTACCTTACGCTTCCCTCCCCTCTCCTCTACTCCCTTAAACTACCTGTACTCTTCTCTCCCCTCTACTCCCCTAAACTACCTTACTCTTCCCTCCCCTCTACTCTACTCCCCTAAACTACCTACTCTTCCTCCCCTCTCCTCTACTCCCCTTAAACTACCTTACTCTATCCCTCCCTCTTTCTCTGTTAAACTACCTTACTCTTCCTCCCTCCCTCTACTCCCTTAACTACCTTACTCTTCCCTCTCCTCTCCTCCCTCTCTACTCCACTAAACTACCTTACTCTTCCCTCTCCTCCCCTCTACTCCACTTACTACCTTACTCTTCCCTCCCCTCTACTCCCCTAAACTTACCATTACTCTGCCCTCCCCTCTTCCTCTACTCCCGTTTAAACTACCTTTACTCTTCTCTCCCCTCTACTCCCATTCTAAACTACCGTACTCTTGCCCTTCCCCTCTACTCTACTCCCCTAAACTACCTTACTCTTCCCTCTCCTCCCCTCTACTCCCTTAAACTACCTTACTCTTCCCTCTCCTCCCCTCTACTCCACTAAACTACCTTACTCTTCCCTCTCCTCCCCTCTACTCCCATCCCCTTGACTCGCCGAAACTCCACTACAGATGTAGGATCTTAATTTGAGCCAGTTTGCTACAGCAGTAAAATAATTATGCAGCAACAGGAAATATGAATCAAATCAGATGTTATTGTTTGCATACACATATTTAGCAGATATTATTGCGGGTGTGTTTGTAGCTCCAACAGTAAAGTAATGTCTAACAATACACACAAATCTAGGGGAAGGGTTAGCTAAAAGGGTTAGGGTTAGCTAAAAGGGTTAAGGTTAGGGTTAGCTAACATGCTAAGTAGTTGCTAAGTAGCTAAAAAGTAGGAAGTAATTAAAGTTGCTAATTAGCTACAATGCTAATGGGATTCAAACCCGCAACCTTTTGGGTCGCTAGACATTCGCGTTATACACCCCGACCAACCACGCTACTTTAGCTAAAATGCTAAAGTTGTACGTGATAAGATTTGGTTATAATTAATGGCATTTTTTTGTAGCGGTTGTTAGGCCAGGTCAAGTCTGACATTTTAAAGCGGAAATTACTAACATTAGAAGCCTTTTTAAACCTTGAATACACTATAAGTTTGCATTTCCTGCCGTGCAGGAAAATTCTCAGCAACAAAAGAATGATCAAATTAAGATCTTACATCTTTACTCTTCCCTCTACTCCCCTGCCTTCTACTCCCATCTGCTCTACTCTCCTCCCCTCCCCTCTACTCTCCTGCCTTCTACTCTCCTCTCCTCCCATCCGCTCTACTCTCCTCCCCTCCCCTCTACTCCCCTGCCTTCTACTCTCCTCTCCTCCCATCCGCTCTACTCTCCTCTGCTCCACTCCCCTCTCCTACCGTCTCTAACCCCTCAACTCCCCTCCACTCCCCTTTCCCCTCTCCTTCCCTCCCTCTCCACTCTGAGCTGAACAGGATTATTGGGAGGCCAGGCAGGGAGACGGGGAGCCCTCAGCCAGCCCAGAGCCTGGCAACCATGGGACACTCCCTAACAGGCCTGGGTCTGGGCAGACCAGAGTTTTGTGCTGATAGCAGTCCA
Organism: Salvelinus sp. IW2-2015; assembly: GCF_002910315.2. Classification (NCBI taxonomy): domain Eukaryota; kingdom Metazoa; phylum Chordata; class Actinopteri; order Salmoniformes; family Salmonidae; genus Salvelinus; species Salvelinus sp. IW2-2015. Next base: position 20,029,544 of record NC_036850.1, read on the forward strand.
GACAAAAAGGCTTTTAGATTATCTGTTTGCCTGTAATGTATTTTTGTGCTGATATCAGATTGAGATAAGGATGAATGAATACAGCACCTCAGGGTATGAGGAAACCAAGGTCTCTCTCTCTCTCTCTGTCACTCATCTGTCATCACATTTTCTGTAGTATTTTCCACCATCCCACCACAGATGACATTTCCTCATTTTGCTGAGTGTGATCATTATTCATGTTTATAKCTCTCGTAGATACAGTATGACAATATCATCAGTGTGGTGTGGTGGGAACTAGTCCGGGACGGGGTGCCTGCGGCCGTCTCAGGCAGTAATGTTACAGGCCCTAGGAGTCACCTCATTACTCTGGCTAATGAAGCCCTGGCTGAAGCCCCAGCGAGCCCTTCTGATTGGCTGGCTGCATAAGATCAAGGCATAATGTCACATCTCCCAATTACAGCCTGCAAATGGTCCGCAATCAGGATGGAGAGGCTCATCTGAGCGTAAGAATTGAATTCTGGGCCCTGGACTGAGCTTCCTCCCTGTCTGCCTGCTCTGAACCTCTCTGAGTCTAGAGAGGAGAGAGCAGGGCCAGYATTATGGGCGGGCCTTAGGGGGCCTGTCCCGACCTACCATACCTCCTTGCCGGTCCAAATCAAATATCGAAATATTGATCATTTATTTGACCGAGACGCTCACCGGCAGAAAGACGCATCAATCGCATCAATCAGATAAAGCATCTGAGCGATCGAAACAGCGCCCCTCTGTCTCAGTATGTGTAGACCATGTATCTGATGCTGTCTGGACCAAAAGAGTATGGAATGTTGACTATTTCTGTCCAGACAGCATCAGATAGATGGGCTACATGTAGTAAGACAGAGGGGTGCTGTTTTGCTCGCTTGGTTACTTTCTCCGGTGACATACTGAAGTTTCATCAGAGAGAAAGGGCTCAATCTCGCCAAAATCTTTCCAGAATAAGTCCAATGCATTTCTATGGGAATAATATACAGACCTAAGCTAGTCGCCTGACTTCYCACCTTTGGGACAATGACTCCCATTGTCAGGGCAGAGACATGAGCACCTCGTCATTATACAGATCTCTGGATTCAGCCACTTGGGAATTGGAAAGGRAAGTTGGCGGGTGCACAGTGAACTGTTCAGATGCCAGGTTCCTCTAAAGCAGGGGTGTCCATCTCATTCCATGGAGGGCCTAGTGTCTGTGGGTTTTTTCTTCTTCTTTCAATTAAGACCTAGACAACCAGGTGGAGTTCTTTACTAATTAGTGACCTTAATTCATCAGTCAAGTACAAGGGAGGAGCGAAAACCCACAGACACTCGGCCCTCTGTGGAATGAGTTTGACATACAGTATGTGCTCTAATGTAAATTGATGTTTTGCCAAAATTATATAATTTCTCCTGTCTAAATAAAATCATTTGAAATATTTCACCAGAGGGCATGACTTAGCCACAGAGGATCATTAGCTTCTTAAAAAACATAGCTGTGTATTGTTTCAAGGTGCATAGGTCTATGCCTATTTGGGAAGCCCACAATTTGGGCAGAGCGTGTGGTAATAGGCCTAGCTGATTATTGAGTTGCGGCTGTCAGTGGAAAGGGTCTCAAATATGTATGAAGATAATGTCTCTTGAATATAATTTAAAATGTTGAGACAAGAAGAAGTGGAGGGTGTTGGGCGAAGATATGGTGCGTCTCTCTCCATCCATGCACTCAGTTCTCCACAGGGCCGGCCCTGGACATTCTGCCACCCCCCAAAAAAGTTTCAGGGAATAATGGACAGGTAAATAGGCATTCTTACCATATTTCTGAATGTCAAACCAGAGTGTCTTGTTTGCAACGCTGTTTGCAAATAATGACATCTTAGACATCCTTATGAATCTAAGCATGGCACTTTCAAAATGTACCTTTCCATCCAGACAGAGCAGAAACATGTAAGCTTCAACTGCTGGCTACTCATCTGTTGTATAATCCAGCAAGAGAAGTGCTTCCCTAAAAGTTGCCTGGGTTTAAACAAACATCTTCTCTTTTCAGAAAGAGAAAAGCTCAATTAATAGGGACAGAATAGCAAAGTCAATGTTTTTAATCTCCTTGAATATTATAGGCTGCAGCTCAGCTTCAGAATGTCACAGAGAGGAATCAATCTATCTCCATAGGCGTCAGTCACGTCTTTCGCGGGAATTTTCGAGCTTGTTTCTACCATAAGGCATCACTGAGTTAAGCATTGTTATAGAACACTTGATATAATCTGGATACGTTTCATGTATTTATTTCAAAATATAAAGCAAACAATAGATATCATTGTTGCCCTTTTCTTTAACAAAGGGTATGTGATACCCTCACTCAATTGGAGCTCTGGTTTTAACCAAACACACCAAGCCCTTCCCAGACACGGAGGTATTTAATCAGTGCATGCGACAGTATTGTATTTGGCTACACCGACATCTATGAATAGCATAATTGTGTCTGTCAAACAGGTAGGCTTACCACTGGAATAGGAAGAAATACAGTGGCAAGAAACAGTATGTGAACCCTTTGGAATTACCTGGATTTCTGCATAAATTGGTCATTACATTTGATCTGATCTTCATCTAAGTCACAACAATAGACACACATAGTGTGCTTAAACTAATGACACACAAATGTATTGTATTTTTCTTGTCTATATTGAATACATAATTTAAACATTCACAGTGTAGGTTGGAAAGAGTATGTGAACCCCTAGGCTAATGACTTCTCAAAGCTAATTGGAGTCAGGAGTCAGCTAACCTGGAGTCCAATCAATGAGACGAGATTGGAGATGTTGGTTAGAGCTTCCTTGCCTTGTAAAAAACACTCACAAAAAATGTGAGTTTGCTATTCACAAGAAGCATTGCCTGATGTGAACCATGCCTCGGACAAAAGAGATCTCAGAAGACCTAAGATTAAGAATTGTTCACTTGCATAAAGCTGGAAAGGGTTACAAAAGTATCTCTAAAAGCCTTCATGTTCATCAGTCCACGGTAAGACAAATTGTCTATAAATGGAGAAAGTTCAGCACTGTTGCTACTGGCCGTCCTGCAAAGATGACTGCAAGAGCACAGCGCAGAATGCTCAGTGAGGTTAAGAAGAATCCTAGAGTGACAGCTAAAGACTTACAGAAATCTCTGGAACATGTTAACATCTATGTTGACGAGTCTACAATACGTAAAACACTAAACAAGAATGGTGTTCATGGGAGGACACCAAGTCACTGCTGTCCAAAAAAAACATTGCCTGAAGTTTGCAAAAGTGCACCTGGATGTTCCACAGTGCTACTGGCAAAATATTCTGTGGACAAATGAAACTACAGTTGAGTTGTTTGGAAGGAACACAACACTATGTGTGTGGAAAAAAAGGCACAGCACAGCACACCAACATCAAAACCTCATCCCAACTGTAAAGTATGGTGGAGGGAGCATCATGGTTTGGGGCTGCCTCAGGGCCTGCACAGCTTGCTATCACTGACGGAAAAATGAATTCCCAAGTTTATCAAGACATTTTGCAGGAGAATGTTAGGCTATCTGTCCGCCAATTGAAGCTCAACAGAAGTTGCGTGACGCAACAGGACAACAACCCAAAACACAGAAGTAAATCAACAATAGAATGGCTTCAACAGAAGAAAATATGCCTTCTGGAGTAGGCCCAGTCAGAGTCCTGACCTCAACCTGATTGAGATGCTGTGACATGACCTGAAGAGCGCAGTTCACACCAGACATCCCAAGAACATTGCTGAACTGAAACAATTTTGTAAAGAGGAATGGTTCAAAATTCCTCCTGACCGTTGTGCAGGTCTGATCCGCAACTACAGAAAAAATTTGGTTGAGGTTATTGCTGCCAAAGGAGGGTCAACCAGTTATTAAATCCAGGGGTTCACATACTTTTTCCACCCTGCGCTGTGAATGTTTACATGGTGTGTTCAATAAAGACAAGAAAACGTATAATTGTTTGTGTGTTATTAGTTTAAGCAGACTGTGCTTGTCTATTGTTGTGACCTAGATGAAGATCAGATAACTTGGTCATAAAATGTTATGCAGAAATCCAGGTATTTCCAAAGGGTTCACATACCTTTTCTTGCTACTGTTGTCTCCAATTACATACAGTTGAAGTTTACATACACTTAGGTTGGAGTCATTAAAACTAGTTTTTCAACCACTCCTCACATTTCTTGTTAACAAACTATCGTTTTGGCAGTCGGTTAGGACATCTACTTTGTGCATGACACAAGTAATTTTTCCAATAATTGTTTACAGACAGATTATTTCACTTATAACTCACTGTATCACAATTCCAGTGGGTCAGAAGTTTACATACACTAAATTGACTGTGCCTTTAAACAGCTTGTAAAGTTCCAGAAAATTCTGTCATGGCTTTTGAGGTTTCTGATAGGCTAATTGACAAAATTGGAGGTGTACCTGTGGCTGTATTTCAAGGCCTACCTTCAAACTCAGTGCCTCTTTGCTAGACATCATTGGAAAATCAAAAGAAATCAGCCAAGACCTCAGAATAAAATTGTAGACCTCCACAAGTCTGGTTCATCCTTGGGAGCAATTTCCAAACACCTGAAGGTAGCACGTTCATCTGTACAAACAATAGTACGCAAGTATAAACACCATGGGACCACGCAGCCGTCATACCGCTCAGGAAGGAGACGCATTCTGTCTCCTAGAGATGAACGTACTGTGGTGTGAAAAGTGCAAATCAATCCCAGAACAACCGCAAAGGACCTTGTGAAGATGCTGGAGGAAACGGGTACAAAAGTATCTATATCTACAGTAAAATGCTTGCCGCTCGGCAAGGAAGAAGCCACTGCTCAAAAACCACCATAAAAAAGCCATACTACGGTTTGCAACGGCACATGGGGACAAAGATCGTACTTCTTGGAGAAATGTCCTCTGGCCTGATGAAACAAAAATAGAACTGTTTGGCTAAAAGGACCATCGTTATGTTTGGAGGAAAAAGGGGGAGGCTTGCAAGCTGAAGAACACCATCCAAACTGTGAAGAACGGGGGTGGCAGCATCATGTTGTAGGGGTGCTTTTCTTAAAATAGATGGCATCATGAGGGAGGAAAATTATGTGGATATATTGAAGTAACATTTCAAGATATCAGTCAGGAAGTTAAATGTTGGTCGTAAATGGGTCTTCCAAATGGACAATGACCCCAAGCATACTTCCAAAGTTGTGGCAAAATGGCTTAAGGACAACAAAGTCAAGGTATTGGAGTGGCCATCACAAAGCCCTGACTTCAATCCTATAGAACATTTGTAGGCAGAACTGAAAAAGCATGTGCAACCAAGGAGGCCTATAAACCTGACTCAGTTACACCAGCTCTGTCAGGAGGAATGGGCCAAAATTCACCCAACTTATTGTGGGAAGCTTGTGGAAGGCTAGCCAAAACGTTTGACCCCAGTTAAACAATTTAAAGGCAATGCTACCAAATACTAATTGAGTGTATATAAACTTCTGACCCACTGGGAATGTGATGAAAGATATAAAAGCTGAAATAAATCATTCTCTCTACTATTATTCTGACATTTCACATTCTTAAAATAAAGTGGTGATCCTAACTGACCTAAAACAGGGAATTTTTACTGGGATTAAATGTCAGGAATTGTGAAAAAAAGTGAGTTTAAATGTATTTGGCTAAGGTGTACGTAAACTTCCGTCTTCAACTGTATGTAATTCTATGATTGTGCTCATATAAAATGTTGTAATTTTACTTCAACCCCTGCATTGGAGAGTTAGTGTTGCTGTCACAATGGAGCCAACTGCCTATAGTAGGAAACGGAGTTAATTATTAATAATATACCACCTGTTATCACACATGGCACGATCCATTAATTGTTACAGTAAAAACAACACTTTTAAATAACATATTTAACATATTGTAATATTCCCGTAGAACTGTAAAAAAGAGTAAGATCATTTGAGCTTCTGAAAGAAGTGCTTTCATAAATGCATGGCGGGCCTCGTTTCACTAGAGCAGTGTAAAATAAGCTTTATGTCAATCACCCAGCCTTAACAAATTTGGTTTATTTACATATGGAATTTGATTGTCCAACATCAGTTTCAGAATGTATTTATTTAGTCTCCGCCTTCTACTGTGGTGCTGCATTGCAGTCAGCAATGTTTTCTCTCGGTAGCTAAAGGTCCTAACATCCAATCATCTGAGAGAGAGACTACATCGTAATTTCACTTTAAATCTAAAAATACAAAGTTAACAAGTGATAGATAATTGAATAATCTCTCATAATTGAATACTCCTTCATGATTCCATCAAAGATACCCAGCATTTCCACAAACTTCAGAAAGTTCCTATTATTTGTCTCGTTCAGCCTGTCGGTGGTCTCACGTAACGCAATGTTCTGGGTGGCCATTACGCATATCAGAGCAATGAGCCTCTGCAGCACCTTCTGCCAGTGGAGAGTCTCTCCGTCAATAGCCCGTTTGGCTTGTGCATCGATAGTTTGCTTGCAGACCATCCTGATCTCCAGCTCCTTCCACCTCTGGAAACTATCCAGGTGGTCATGCGACTTCTCTTGCGAGGTGAGGAGGTGGCAGAGATTCTTCCAGTCCCTGGTTCAATCCCTGATTTGCACTCCTGTGAAAAAGGTTTGCAGCAAAAACAGTAGGCTGCATCTTTTTTTATAGGAATAGACAAGCAATGGTCTCTCCACTCTCTCTTTGTTCGCCATCCTCCTATTGTAGTGGGCCACCGAAAACCTTTGTTGCCGCTCATCTTTTGGGAAATTCCCCTCCTTATCCTGATGTGGCCCAGCCTGCACGAACATATCCTGTAAAGATCCATTCATATATTTTGGCCACTCACCGGGATATTTTATGTTTTTGTCTGGGAGTCGGATTTAGCAGCAGCACCACTGTCATCGGGGACGGGGAGCAACGAATCTGAGTCCGGGTCCAAGAGCTGTCATCATCGGTGGAAGTGCATGGCTCGGACTCCTCCGGTTTGTCTTCTTCGCTGCTAAACTCAGCAAAAAAAGAAACGTCCTCTCACTGTCAACTGCGTTTATTTACAGCAAACTTAACATGTGTAAATATTTGTATGAACATAACAAGATTCAACAACTGAGACATAAACTAAACAAGTTCCACAGACATGTGACTAACTGAAACGGAATAATGTGTCCCTGAACAAAGGGGGGGTCAAAATCAAAAGTAACAGTCAGTATCTGGTCTGGCCACCAGCTGCGTTAAGTACTGCAGTGGATCTCCTCCTCATGGACTGCACCAGATTTGCCAGTTCTTGCGATGTGAGATGTTACCCCACTCTTCCACCAAGGCACCTGCAAGGTCCCATACATTTCTGGGGGGAATGGCCCTAGCCCTCACCCTCCGATCCAACAGGTCCCAGACGTGCTCAATAGGATTGAGACCCGGGCTCTTCACTGGCCATGGCAGAACACTGACATTCCTGTCTTGCAGAAAATCACGCACAGAACGAGCAGTATGGCTGGTGGCATTGTCATGCTGGAGGGTCATGTTCGGATGAGCCTGCAGGAGGGGTACCACACGAGGGAGGAGGATGTCTTCCCTGTAACGCACAGCGTTGAGATTGCCTGCAATGACAACAAGCTCAGTCCGATGATGCTGTGACACACCGCCCCAGACCCTGACGGACCCTCCACCTCCAAATCGATACCGCTCCAGAGTACAGGTCTCAGTGTAATGCTCATTCCTTCTATGAAAAACGCGAATCCGACCATCACCTCTGGTGAGACAAAATTGCGACTCGTCAGTGAAGAGCACTTTTTGCCAGTCCTGTCTGGTCCAGCGACGGTGGGTTTGTGCCCATAGGCGACATTGTTGTTAGTGATGTCTGGTGAGGACCTGCCTTACAACAGTCCTACAAGCCCTCAGTCCAGCCTCTCTCAGCCTATTGCGGCCATTCTGACCACTGATGGAGGGATTGTGCGTTCCTGGTGTAACTCGGGCAGTTGTTGTTGCCATCCTGTACCTGTCCTGCATGTGTAATGTTCAGATGTACCGATCCTGTGCAGGTGTTATATGTGGTCTGCCACTGTGAGGACGATCAGCTGTTCGTCCTATCTCCCTGTAGCGCTGTCTTAGGCGTCTCACAGTACGGACATTGCAATTTATTGCCCTGGTCACATCTGCAGTCCTCATGCCTTCTTGCAGCATGCCTAAGGCACATTCACGCAGATGAGCAGGGACCCTGGGCATCTTTCTTTTGGTGTTTTTCATAGTCAGTAGAAAGGCCTCTTTAGTGTCCTAAGTTTTCATAACTGTGACCTTCATTGCCTTCCGTCTGTAAGCTGTTAGTGTCCTAACAACCGTTCCACAGGTGTATGTTCATTAATTGTTTATGGTTCGCTGAACAAGCATGGGAAACGGTGTTTAAGCCCTTTACAATGACGATCTGTGAAGTTATTTGGATTTTTACGAATTATCTTTCAAAGACAGGGTCCTGAAAAAGGGACGTTTCTTTTTTTGCTGAGTTTAGAATCCGCGAACGGGGGTTCGTTGTTCTCGGCGAGTAAATGGCCTGTCCTTGGAGGCTTGTCATTCTCCACACTGGTTGATGGACATTGCTGTACGCTGATACATTTCAGCAGCGAATTTCTTTGGTTTGGTGATTTTTCCTCTTTTCTCATTCATTTTTTAAAATATTCGCTTCCTGACAATAATATTCGCTTCCAGTTTTTGTCTTTTAGACATGTTAGCAAATTGTTTCAAATCTCTATAGCTTACTTTTAGCGAAATGTATATCCACTAGTAGTAGCTAGCTAACGTTAACAGGCTAGGTTACGCTACTGCCTAAATCACTAATCGTCTTCGTCACACACAAACATAAAAAACAATACAATCATTTAATTGGCAGATTCATTTTTATTAATGTTTCACAATTGGATAATCCCATTTTAAACACACACACACCACCATAGCTACCAAGGATAGTGGGAGTGAACTTCTGGAGAAGCGGGAATGGGGTGGGAAAGGGAACTGCAGCAACGCTATGAGCTGGTGGCTGGGGTGCCACCGGTGGTGTAGTAGCCGATCAGGGGCACCGGAGGGCTGCAGCCAATTGTCAAAATGCCGCCCCAAATTCAAGTGCCGCCACAGTCGGCTGCCTAATGGGAGGGCTGGCCCTGGTTCTCCAGAATGCTCTCAGCTGTCTTCCCGCGTATTCTTCTGCATTCATTGTTTCATTGTGTGAATTGTCTTCCCTTTAATTGTTTATTTTGATCAATTCCCCATTACGTCACCAGTAGCCCTAGTAAATGTACCATTAATCCCCGTCATTTGGTTGAATTAATTTCTGTTAATGTATTAATTACAGTAATTTATCATTCTCATTCTCTGAGTGGAAACGTTTTTTGCAGAGTTCACAACCTGCTACACTAGTGAGAAGCAAGTTTAGATTTATTTCATAACCATAATTTCCAAGTTGTCAATTTTTTTCATTGTTTTTTGTTTGGAGTGCTCCATGTGAGCAATGAGCGTGTGTCTGGTTTCTCTGTCCTGATAACGTTGAGGGACCTGCTGCTCGCAAATATAGGAAAGTGCCCATTTGAGAATGTCTGATTTCTAATTGTCTTAACTCACCACGTCCATCACTAATAAGCTGAGCTTCATTGTACATTTTTCTACACCTCGCGCAGTAAGTCAATGAAGTCTGCTTTTTTAACATCCGTTGCAAATCATGTTAGTTCCTCACGATATTAGAAACTAAATTCCAACACTCCCGGTCTCGATAATCACCAAGCCTCAGTGTGAAAGCAAAATATCAGGATCTGATGATACGATTATCCAGTGTAAAAATATGATCTGATGATCCCATATATCCAGTTTAAAAATATCATGATCTGATGATCTCATATATCCAGTGTAAACGTCAGCTGTCTGGAAACTCTGAGAGTCCGGAAAAGGCTAGTTGATACAATTTTGCAAGTTCGTTAGTGCCGGATCCAGTTAATTGATTTGCTACAATATTGCACTCCACTAGTGATAGCTCAAGTCAAGACAGATAGATAGGGAGGCAGACAGGTGGAGTATGAGAATGCGGTTGAAATAACCTGAACTTTCATCAGGATATTTTCTACTGTTTTTATCTGTCAGCTTTAGGCCTGTGTATTTTAATTAGTTGACGATTGAAGTTGCGGTATAGGCCTACTGCTGCATTGGCTTATAGGCTATCAAATCAAATTGTATTGGTCACATACACATGATTAGCAGATGTTATTGCGGATGTAGTGAAATGCTTGTGCTTCTAATCAGATCAAATCAAATGTTATTAGTCACATGCGACGAATACAACAGGTGTAGTTCTTACAGTGAAATGCTTACTTACGAGCCCCTAACCAACAATGCAGTTTAAAAAATACAGATAAGAATAAGTAACAAGTAAGTAAAGAGCAGCAGTAAAATAACAATAGCGAGACTATATACAGGTACCGGTACTACATGAAGGTAGAGTTATTAAAGTCTTATGGCTTGGGGGTGGAAGCTGTTTAGATGCCTCTTGGACCTAGTCTTGGCGCTCCGGTACCATTTGCCGTGCGGTTGCAGAGGGTGGAGTCTTTGACAATTTTTAGGGCTTTCCTCTGACACCGCCTGGTATAGAGGTCCTGGATGGCAGGAAGCTTGGCCCCAGTGATGTACTGGGCTGTTCACACTACCCTCTGTAGTGCCTTGCGGTCGGAGGCCAAGCAGTTGCCATACCAGGCAGTGATGCAACCAGTCAGGATGCTCTCGATGGTGCAGCTGTAGAACCTTTTGAGGATCTGAGGACCCCTACCAAATCTTTATAGTCTCCTGAGAGGGCATAGGTTTTGTCGTGCCCTCTTCACGACTGTCTTGGTGTGCCTGGACCATGTTAGTTTGCTGGTGATGTGGACACCAAAGAACTTGAAGCTCTCAACCTGCTCTACTGCAGCCCGTCGATGAGGATGGGGGTGTGCTTGGTCCTCTTTTTCCTGTAGTCCACAGTCACCTCTTGTCTTGATCACATTGAGGGAGAGGTTGTTGTCCTGGCATCACATGGCCAGGTCTCTGACCTCCTCCCTATAGGCTGTCTCGTCATTCTCGGTAATCAGGCCTACCACTGTTGTGTCATCGGCAAACTTAATGATGGTGTTGGAGTCGTGCCTGGCCGTGCAGTCATGAGTGAACAGGGAGTATAGGAGGGGACTGAGCACGCACCCCTGAGGGGCCCCTGCAGAGGGAGGTGTTTAGCTCCGACAGTGCAGTAATATTTAACAAGTAAAATCCAACAAACTACACAACAAACACTCAATACACACAAATCTAAGTAGGAATGAATTAAGACTATATACATATGGACGAGCGATGTCAGAGCGGAACGGACTAAGATACAGTAGAATAGTATAGAATACAGTATATACATATGAGATGAGTAATGCAAGATATGTAAACATTAAGTGAATGAGATACTGTAGAGTAGTATAGAAAACAATATATACAGTTGAAGTCAAAAGTTTACATACATTTTAGCCAAATACATTTAAGCTCAGTTTTTCACAATTTCTGACATTTAATCCTAGTAAAAATTCCCTGTTTTAGGTCAGTTAGGATCACCACTTTATTTTAAGAATGTGAAATGTCAGAATAATAGGAGAGTGATTTATTTCAGCTTTTATTTCTTTCATCACATTCCCAGTGGGTCAGACGTTTACATACACTCAATTAGTATATGGTAACATTGCCTTTTAAATTGTTTAACTTGGGTCAAACGTTTCGGGTAGCCTTCCACAAGCTTCCCACAATAAGTTGGGTGAATTTTGGCCCATTCCTCCTGACAGAGCTGGTGTAACTGGGTCAGGTTTGTAGGCCTCCTTGCTCACACACGCCTTTTCAGTTCAGTTTCAGTTGTCCTTTGGAAGTATGCTTGGGGTCATTGCCCATTTGGAAGACCAAGCTTTAACTTCCTGACAGATGTCTTGAGATGTTGCTTCAATATATCCACATAATTTTCCTCCCTCATGATGCCATCTATTTTGTGAAGTGCACCAGTCCTTCCTGCAGCAAAGCACCCCCACAACATGATGCTGCCACCCCGTGCTTCACGGTTGGGATGGTGTTCTTCGGCTTGCAAGCATCCCCCTTTTTCCTCCAAACATAACGATGGTCATTATGGCCAAACAGTTCTATTTGTGTTTTATCAGACCAGAGGACATTTCTCCATTAGGTACGATCTTTGTCCCCATGTGCAGTTGCAAATCGTGGTCTGGCTTTTTTATGGTGCTTTTGGAGCAGTGGCTTCCTTGTTGAGCGACCTTTCAGGTTATGTCGATATAGGACTCGTTTTACTGTGGATATAGATACTTTTGTACCTGTTTTCTCCAGCATCTTCACAAGGTACTTTGCTGTTGTTCTGGGATTGATTTGCACTTTTCGCACCACAGTACGTTCATCTCTAGGAGACAGAGTGCATCTCCCTTCTGAGCGGTATGACGCCTGTCCCATGGTGTTTATACTTACGTACTATTGTTTGTACAGCTGAACGTGGTACCTTCAGGCATTTGGATATTGCTCCCAAGGATGAACCAGACTTGTGGAGGTCGACACTTTTTTTTTCTGGGGTCTTGCCTGATTTCTTTTGATTTTCCCATGATGTCAAGCAAAGAGGCACTGAGTTTGAAGGTAGGCCTTGAAATACATCCACAGGTACACCGCCAATTGACTCAAATGATGTCAATTTGCTTATCAGAAGCTTCTAAAGCCATGACAGAATTTTCCAAGCTGTTTAAAGGCACAGTCAACTTAGTGTATGTAAACTTCTGACCCACTGGAATTGTGATACAGTGAAATAATCTGTCTGTAAACAATTGTTGGAAAAATGACTTGTGTCATGCGTAAAGTAGATGTCCTAACCGACTTGCTAAAGCTATAGTTTGTTAACAAGAAATGTGTGGAGTGGTTGAAAAAAGAGATTTTATGAATTTAATGTAAACTTCTGACTTCAACTGTATGTGCACACTGCCCACAAAATGAGGTGGAAACTGAGCTGCACTTCCTAACCTCCTGCCTAATGTATGACCATATTAGAGAGACATATTTCCCTCAGATTACACAGATCCACAAAGATTTTGAAAACAAACCCGATTTTGATCAACTCCCATATTTACTGGGTGAAATACCACAGTGTGCCATCACAGCAGAAAGATTTGTGACCTGTTGCCACAAGTAAAGGGCAGCCAGTTAAGAACAAACACCATTGTAAATACAACCCATATTTTTGTTTATTTATTTAACCGTTTGCACATCGTTACATCACTGTATATATACATAGTATGACATTTGAAATGTCTTTATTCCTTTGGGACTTCTGTGAGTGTAATGTTTACTGTTAATTTTTATTGTTTATTTCACTTTTGTTTATTATCTTCTTCACTTGCTTTGGCAATGTTAACATATGTTTCCCATGCCAATAAAGCCCCTTGAATTGAATTATCTGGCTCATCAGAGCTGCTGAGCCTAGGGGGATGCGGGGAGAGGCAGGACATCTCTGAACCCCTGGCCCTGTACTGAGCAGCGGTATCGATCTTTGGGTATGGGGTCAGCCAGATAAGAGAGGGGGGCTGTTTTCATTTAGATTTGCCTTCATAGAATTAGTTAGCTGAACTCCTGTGTTACTGATGGAGCAGAGCGATATGCTCAGAATACTGAAAGCCAACATTTCAATTCAAGTGTGGCTCTTATTCAAATGTTTATTATCGGTGTAAAAAACATGATAACCTATTAATTTCAAACAGTTTCTGACTCATGAATGTTAAAGATAAACATCTTGAGGTTTTGTCACTCTCGCTTCCTCTCTCTCTCTATTTGTCTCTCTCTTTGTGGTAAAAGAGAGAGAAGTGTTTTTGTGTGTCATAGTATTCCAAGTGCAAGGAGAACACAGCACTGTCACAGGCTTGCCATCTAGTCATCTCCTCCAGATGAGGACTGAAGTGTGCTTCTGTCCCAGGGTTCCAGAGACAGTTTTACAATAAATATTGAGGCAAAGCTCGAAAATAAGAATGTGTTCTTAACTGACTTGCCTAGTTAAATAAAGGTAAAATAAAATAAAAAAAGAGAATGTTAACAAACCATGTGTTGGATCTGACGTATTCAGAGGTGCGTTATACTTTTGCTGATGTTGTCCTTGAGCGTGACTGCTTTACTAAATGCACCCAGTTGAAGTGTGAGTGAGTTCAGGCGGACAAAGGGGGAAATGGACAACAGGACAGAACATTGTGTGTTGTGCTGGAAGTGTCAAGTTTTGTTTTCCAGGCAGCTGAAGGGTACTTGTGCCAAGCTAGTGCAAGGGTCATGGCACTCCAGCAGACTCAACTCCTCTGATCCTGCGTTAAGTGACGGAGGGGACTGCTTGTCACCAGTGTCTATGGGCCTGGTCCTACATTTACATTGTCTAGTCATTCCTTTCAGCAGGCGCTGTAGACTATCGTTGTTAGTCAGTGACTAACAAGTCGTTGACAAGATAATTTTCTGTACATACGGTCATTGGAAGAAGTTGTGGTTGAAGTAGCAAGCGATTCATCTGAACAAGGAGGTGACAGTGTTGAACATCAAGTGTGTTGTAGTCTATTGATGGAGATAAAGAGCAGAGAAAAACAGGAGGGGAGGATAGTTAGTGTCCCCTCTCCTTTCCTAGCAGCACACTGTTTGCGTATGCAGTTCACAGGGAGGTGACCCCTGATTGCTTTGGATGGCAGTCAGGTAGTGAGTGATTGGGATACGGCATGCAGAGGCTGGATCTATGGGCATTAAATATTCCCCTGAAGCTGCAGGACTCCTCATTGATTTTCCCTCCGATCCTCATCCCCCTTATTCCAGATAACTCCCAACTTTTTATTTTGCCACAGCAAATCTCTGTCTCTATTGATCCCAAGATAAGTGCCTTTGAAAGTCATTTCATTGTGATGGTTGGGGTTGGGGGGGGGGCATAAAACAGCAATTTCTTTGAATCAAATAATCCTTTAAATATTTATCAGTCGGCTAATTTTGTGCCATTGGAGTAATGGAAGTGCTGATGTGGACACTTGAATGGATCCCTCCTCTTCCTCCTCTTCCTCCTCTCCCCCAGGCCTCTTAATGTTTAGACTGCTGTTGGCACTGCCTGGAAAAATGACAAACAGGAGTGAGTTGATGAGTGTTTATCGCATCGTAACCAAGAGCAACGTTTCTACTATACAAGCTATTAACGCCTGGCCATAAAAAGGAGCAACAGAGGGGAGTTATGAGAGGAGAGCTGCTGAGATGGCCATTCTGTAAAGGGCCTACATGGACACCAGGAAACTTTAGTTGGATTAGATGGCTGAACACCAAGCATCTCATTTTGTTTATATGCAATTTGGCCCAGTTTTTGGTCTGTGTCTGGCACTGCATGTCTCCCCTCCCACTGGCATTGCATGTCTCTCCTCCCACTGGCATTGCATGTCTCTCCTCCCACTGGCACTGCATGTCTCCCCTCCCACTGGCACAGATCTTTCATTGGAATGACGTGGTTACAACGTTGATTCAACCGGTGTGTGTGCCCAGTGGGCTGACGCTACAGTCTCATCTTAGGAACASCATCAACATTCTCTATCAGAGGAGTGATTACTTTTCAGAATGTCTTCTAAGCCTGGAGAACAAAGCGTGTGAGAGAGTGGCCCTCTCGTCCAGCTAAACCCCTCATTATAGTCCCAKGGCCCYTCTCCTTTCAGGCCTCTCTAATTAGCTGTTGGCTAGCCTCTGCTTTGGAGCAGCGCGACCTTGTGGCTGGAGGTGTGTGGTACAACACTGCATTTTAATGTGCCGTGTCAGAAGAAGCATCGTGCCTTGGCTGTTGTATGCTGCTCAGTCTCTGTGTCCTCAAGCGTCTCCCCCCTGCCAGGGTCAAATCAAATCAAATTTTATTTGTCACATACACATGGTTAGCAGATGTTAATGCGAGTGTAGCGAAATGCTTGTGCTTCTAGTTCCGACAATGCAGTAATAACCAACAAGTAATCTAACCTAACAATTCCACAACTACTACCTTATACACACAAGTGTAAAGGGATAAAGAATATGTACATAAAGATATATGAATGAGTGATGGTACAGAATGGCATAGGCAAGATGCAGTAGATGGTATCGAGTACAGTATATACATATGAGATGAGTAATGTAGGGTATATACATATGAGATGAGTAATGTAGGGTATGTAAACATAAAAGTGCATAGTTTAAAGTGGCTAGTGATACATGTATTACATAAAGATGGCAAGATGCAGTAGATGATATAGAGTACAGTATATACATATACATATGAGATGAGTAATGTAGGGTATGTAAACATTATATTAAGTGGCATTGTTTAAAGTGGCTAGTGATACATTTTTACATACATTTCCATCAATTCCCATTATTAAAGTGGCTGGAGTTGAGTTGGCGTGACTCATTGCCAAGGTTCAGGCCTTGTGTTTACTTCCCATGGAGCGTGTTGGGACCTGCCAGGGCCACTCTGTGCCCAGCAGTGTCTCAGGACTTTAGAGCTGGCCATCTGTGGTGTGGGCCTGGGTGAGGAGAGAAGAGGGTCCGATTGTTCCCACAGAGGCAAGCTTGGCAGAGTTGATCCACCTGTAAAAAAAGTCCCTGGCTGGGTGGTTGAGATGTTTTAGTCCGGCCATAATTACAGCCTAATGAGGTAACCTCAGCCTGTCAGACAGACAGTTACTCTGCTAAAGGAGATTGGAGAGAATGTGTAAAGTACAGAGAAGAGGAGTGWMTTCTTCACTGAAGCAAGGCTTGCCAGTCAGTGATGAGATGAGATGGGAGGGCTCAGGGCTGGGTAGCCAGGCGGTACCCTGCAGGTTTTCACATTTTCTCATTGAATGACTAGAAGCTTTTCAATGCWCCAAATGCTTTTYGTAGCTCTGCATGGATAATTTCCCACAAAATGGTTTGAATTGAAGCTGGCATGGCTGTAGTGCTTAGTTGAGGGAACTGATAAAGGCAAATGGACATGTGTAAATCCTCATGCAGAATGATTATCTTCTTAATGGACTTAACTCATTTTGCTGGGATAATAACCACCGTTAAAATAATTCACTCTGCTAGGCCTGACCRGACTTATTAGATTCTGGATGTCCCTGACTCTGTTGACTTACTCTGTACCTTCCCTTTCACATTGGTAATGGCCTTTTACATCACTGGAAATGATTGTGGTGAAAGGGCTCTATGACTCTCCATGCTAACTCTGTCTCATTAWTTAGCCTTGTATTAGATCCACTCGTTTTTATGTCGTTGGAAAAACAAGCCTAATTTATTGTGCCGCACAGCTGCCAATATGAATCTGGTGTTTGTTGCAGATAACTGGATTAGATTTCCAATAAAAGTCATTAACCCCCTGCGTCAAATGAATGCTACATGCCATGGTGCTCATTGGTGATTAGTAGAAACGCAGACACTGATGAGAAATCAGTCAGTCACAGTCAGTGGTACTTGGTGTCCTGACCTGCATAGCTCTGAAAGTCGTACCACATTAGTTACATCACAATAGATTCAGATGAAACATTCCTCTGCTGAATCTCTCACTGACGAGGCCTATCTGAGATGGCTCAGTCTACACCTCAGCTTAATGATCAACCCAATGTTTGTCTCTTTTGAATTAGCTAAGGAATACTGTCTAAGTTCTGCAATAAATGTGTTATAAAATCAATTGCATCGTATACTAGCAAACTTTCCTTTCAAGAAGATCAACTATTTGAATAAAGAAAGGGCTAGCTGCTAGCAGTTTATTTCTAGTTCTTAAGCTTTTCCTTTTGGCACATGAACCATGGTTGTTTATCATTCACAATATTGACCATGGGGCAGTGTCAATAGAACCTGCTCTCCGGGCCTGGCCTGCATACCTCTGGATCAGTTTCACTTCCTTCACCATCCCCATGAGGTCACAGCACACTACTGTCTTCAGCCAATCTGCTGGCCCACAGCAGGGGTTATAAAATAGGTACTATACCTTACAAAAGTATGTGTGAGAAGCAGACAAACTTATTAAAGTGTCTTACCTCAGACAGTGGTTTCTGTTAACAAGGAGAAGATAGATWCCTCTGCCTCCTGTCACAAYGTGTGATACGGAGTGTGGAGCAAMTKATTGACTATTGCATGCCCAAATTTGGGAAAATCAACCACTGAGGAAGATGAGGTTTCAATGTTGGGAGAACTCCATGTCAATGTCCCCTCCCAYCTTCCCCTACCSCTAGCTCCAAGGCTGCCACTCAGAGGAAAGACAAGGTACTCTGATGACAATAAAAGTGCCAAATATGTGTGTCAGGATGAAGTGATTAATAGTAACAAAAGTGTGAATCTGACCTGACTGTGAAACTGAGGTTGTTTACATGTTAGAAGGTGTGAATACTGAGGACTTGCCAGGACAGAAAAGCAGGGCAGGTATAAACCCAGTGTTTATGTTGGTCCGTAGAGAGGTGGGACAGAGAGGTACTTCCTCTTCTGATCTCTCTGACTGCTGGACATCCCCTCTCTCTCCAACACAGGGCTGGAGTTCATTAGACCGCTCTGAGAGAGAGCGAGAGAGAGAGAGCGAGCGAAAGAGAGAGAAGGGAGAGATTGAGGGAGGGGGAGTGAAAGAGCAAGAGAGAGAGAGCTGTTAGGAGAGAGGAAGAAGGAGGATGTGATAAACGTTCTGAGGTGTTCCTCCTGAGCAGAGAGAGAGAGAGCTTTTCCCCCCTTGCCACCACCATGAGGATCACCACCACCAGCCAGTCTAACTAGGAGGAAGTAGATCATCCACTGGGACACGCCAGGTGAGACTGCTCTGCTCCTTCACTTTGTGCAGAGAGAACAAAAGAGAGAGAGAATAATAGGACAGATCCAGTAGAAGATAAAAGAACAGACATCTGATCGGAGGTTACACAAGGAAATGTGTTTAATAACATTTCACTTTTGGTTAAGGAGGAGAGAGAGAATGTGTGGCAATCAAAGTAGTGGGAGGTGAGCAAGAGAGAGTGGACTGTGGAGTTGTAAGAGAATAGTGTGTTCCTGGTATTTGACGTAGGATCTGGTGTATTTGCAGCATGGCGCTAGCTGGTGTGTGAGGGTGAGGTGAAAAGCCCCCTGGGCCATGCCCCTCTGTGCCACGCTGCTGCCAGCCTGGGTTTAGCCCCTCTATTGGAGAAGGGATTACCCTGAGCCTGTTGTTTTGCTGTGAAATTTGGTATGGCGTGCCATGTCGGGCTGAACCTTGGACTCCAAAGTTGTACGTTTGTTCAGCGCAGCAGGAGAGGGGGAGTGGGGGCAAGGGAGATTGGAGCTATGTCAACCCTGAGTGTAACTGTGTCTGTCTGGGCTTTGTGAGGAATGAATTCCTCTGCTGACAAAATACTCTGAAGTAAAATGTGTTGAGAGAAAAAGCTCTGGACTGCAATTAAAGCCTGGGATTGTACTCTATTCAGCTCGCTCTCAAATCAAAGATATGTACATATAGGTAGGGGTAAAGTCACTAGGTAACAGGATAGATAAAAAGCTGTAGCAGCAGCGTATGTGATGAGTAAAAAAAAAAAAAGGGTAAATGCAGCTTTTTCGTTAACTATTCATCAGTCTTATGGCTTGGGGTTCAAATCAAATTGTTTTATTGTCACATCCTTCATAAACAACAGATTTAGACTAACAGTGAAATGCTTACTTACAGGCCCCTCCCAACAATGCAGAATACAATACAACATCTAAAATAATAATCATAGAAATACAAATGTGTAACATGAGGAATAAAGACACAATGAGCAATGATAGCGTGGCTATATAGATGGGGTGCCAGTACTGAGTCCACGTACAGGGGTATGAGATAGCGTGGCTATATAGATGGGGCCCAACGAAGTCCACGTACAGGGGTATGAGATAGCGTGGCTATATAGATGGGGTGCCAGTACTGAGTCCACTGACAGGGGTATGAGATAGCGTGGCTATATAGATGGGGTGCCAGTACTGAGTCCACGTACAGGGGTATGAGTAGCGTGGCTATATAGATGGGGTGCCAGTACTGAGTCCACGTACAGGGTATGAGTAGCGTGGCTATATAGATGGGTGCCAGTACTGAGTCCACGTACAGGGTATGAGATAGCGTGGCTATATAGATGGGTGCAGTACTGAGTCCACGTACAGGGGATGAGATAGCGTGGCTATATAGATGGGTGCCAGTACTGAGTCCACGTACAGGGGTATGAGATAGCGTGGCTATATAGATGGGGTGCCAGTACTGAGTCCACGTACAGGGGTATGAGATAGCGTGGCTATATAGATGGGGTGCCAGTACTGAGTCCACCGTACAGGGGTATGAGATAGCGTGGCTATATAGATGGGGTGCCAGTACTGAGTCCACGTACAGGGGTATGAGATAGCGTGGCTATATAGATGGGGTGCCAGTACTGAGTCCACGTACAGGGGTATGAGATAGCGTGGCTATATAGATGGGGTGCCAGTACTGAGTCCACGTACAGGGGTATGAGATAGCGTGGCTATATAGATGGGGTGCCAGTACTGAGTCCACGTACAGGGGTATGAGATAGCGTGGCTATATAGATGGGGTGCCAGTACTGAGTCCACGTACAGGGGTATGAGATAGCGTGGCTATATAGATGGGGTGCCAGTACTGAGTCCACGTACAGGGGTATGAGGTAAGTGAGGTAGATAGGTAGATATAGGTAGGGGTAAAGTGACTAGGCAACAGGATAGATAGACAGTAGCAGCAGCGTACTGTATGTGATGAGTGTGGAAGTGTGTGTGGCGAATGTGTGCCTGTGTTATGTGTGAGTGTGTGTGTCAGTGTGAGTTTGTGGGTAGAGTCCAGTGTGTGTGCATAGAGCCAGAGTTAGTGCAACAAGGGTCAATGCACATAGTCTGGGTAGCTATTTGGTGAACTATTTAGCAGTCTTGTGGCTTGGGGTAGAAGCTGTTCAGGTCCCAGACTTAGCGCTCCGGTACCGTTTGCCGTGCGGTAGCAGAGAGAACAGTGGGTGGCTGGAGTCTTTGACAATTGTTAGGTCTTCCTCTGACACTGCCTCGTATAGAGGTCCTGGATGGCAGGGAGATTGACCCCAGTGATGTACTGGGCCGTACGCACTACCCTCTGTAACGCATCCGACCGCAAGCAGTTGCCATGCCAAGCGGTGATGCAGCCAGTCAAGATGCTCTCAATGGTGCAGCTGTAGAACTTTTTGAGTATCTGAGGGCCCATGCCAAATCTTTTCAGCCTCCGGAGGGGGAAGAGGTGTGAGGGGGAAGAGGCTCTGTATAGTGTGTTTTACTGTAGCTCAAACAGTGTTTGTGTGTTGCAGAATATGTCCAATCAACTGAACTTCTTTGCCATATATTTCACCTTTCTTGTTCAACATGAAATAGAACATTTCAAACGCTTTTCCGAGAAAATCAAATTTAATTTAATCTGCTCTGTGGAAAATACTCCCATCCTTTTAAGCAGTGTCTAAACTAATACTCCTCCCTCCTCTATCCTGTAGCTGTGCCTGAAAGGTTTGACATGGAAGTTAGACCTTAGTGCAAACAAAGCTCTGGTAGACCTGCTATTAGACCTGTCAGTCACGCTAGCTGCTCCCTATCAGGACCACATGGAAACATAAACTACACTTAAGTGTTTTGGTTCCAACTGACATGCGACTGACATGCTGTTGAATATAAATATTTCCTGTGAGCTGAATGTTTAGCAATTCAAGGCATGCATTTCCTATAATACTGAAACATCAGTCTTGTAAAGCCACCTGAGACACCTAGACATTTTCAATGTTTTTAAGTATAGTTCCACATTGTCAACATGACCTTTAGCCTATTTCTTAAAATATCCCTGGTTTATACCTCTGGACATGTCAACAGTGTGATATTATTATACTATGATATTAACAGTATAATCATCTTCATAAAGACATGGTGTAATTATAAATCCAATGTAAAAATGCACAATAATGTTGATGTTAACATCTAACCTGTGATTTAACCACAGGTTACAGTGAGGATKTTAGGAAGGGTCTTAACTCTGAGTGGTACCCACGCTGATAAGGCCTGAGCCATGAGAGTGCTGCATGGAGAGAAAGAGTTATGGAGGAGGAAGCACAGGGAGACATGTAATCACATCACAGCCATGATTACAACTGGCTAATGAGCACGTGACCTAGCCTGCTCCTCGCAGCAGGTGGGGTCTGTCAGTGTGTAGAAGGTCATTGTGTGGAGTGTGTGTATGTCTGTGTGTGTGTGTGTGGGGGTGATTCTCAGTGTGTGGAGGGTGTGTCTGTGTGTGTGTGGGGGGGGGGGTGATTCTCAGTGTGTGGAGGGTGTGTCTGTGTGCGTGTGGGGGGGTGTCTCTGTGTGACCCTGATAATGGAAGATATCGTGTTTTTATAACCCCTGACCTTTTCCTGTCAATCCTAGAGGTCAATGGAATTCTGTGCAAGGGTTTAGTGTTTAGTTTTGATCTCAATGGAGTTTAGCTGTCATGCTGATTGTTTGGTTCTGTCTTTGAAAACAATGCATGATTTGGAAAGGCATTGGGATGACCATTTCAGCTCCATTTCCTCCCTTGTGATAAACCTTGTTATAAAAGCTTTGTGTATGAAGTGGTTAGCCTATTTGCTGAGTAGCACTGGCCGTTTCATGCAGCTCTATTCATCCCGGGTGCTGCACCAATACTCCGACGCCAGATAAGAGGTAGATGGAGTGGGGCCCTAGTCAGACTCAGGTGGCATGCATACCATCCACCGCTTCCTAGTATATTACTCGCTAACGTTCAGGCCCTGTTCAATGTTGGTCTTACCAATTGGAATCTATGCTTCAAGAATGTTTTGATCACGCGGACTGGGAAATGTTCCCGGGTCGCCTCTGAAAATAGTATTGATGTATACACTGACTCAGTGACTGGGCTCATCAGGAAGCACATAGGGGATGTTGTTCCCAATGTGACGATTACAACTTATCCAAACCAGAAACTGTGGATAGATGGCAGAATTCACGCAAAACTGAAAGTGCAAACCACTGCATTTAACCATTGCAAGGTGACTGGCAGTGGTGTAAAAAGTACCCAATTGTAATACTTGAGTAAAAGTTTAGATACCTTAATAGAAAATGACTCAAGTAAAAGTGAAAGTCACCCAGTAAAATACTACTTGAGTAAAAGTCTAAAAGTATTTGGTTTTAAATATATCAAAAGTAAATGTAATTGCAATAATATAGTAAAAGTATAAATCATTTCAAATGACCTCTATTAGGCCTCCAAACGGCACAATTTTCTTGTTTTCTTTAATTTACGGATAGTCAAGGGCACACTCCAACACTCAGACATAATTTACAAATGAAGCATTTGTGTTTAGTGAGTCCGCCAGATCAGAGGCAGTAGGGATGACCAGGGATGTTCTCTTGATAAAAGTGTGTGAATTGGACCATTTTCCTGTCCTGCCATGCATGACCTCCATAAAGGCAATCAAAGAGGCAAAACGACAGTACAGGGACAAATTGGAGTCACAATTTAACAACTCAGACACAAGATGCATGTGGCAGGGACTCAAGACAGGCACGGATTATAAAGGGAAAGCCAGCCACAATGTGGACACGGTGCCTCGCACCCGGACGAGCTAAACACTTCCTTCGCTCACTTTGAGGAGCCAAACACAGAGCCGCCAAAGCGGGCGCCCGACACTCATGAGGACTGTGTGCTCTTGTTCTTCATGGCCGACGTGAGCAAGTCATTTAAGCGTGTTGTCCCCACTTGCTTCAAAATGTCCACCATTGTTCCTGTACCCAAGAAAATGAAGGTAACTAAACTCAATTACTATCGCCCCGTAGCACTCACTCATCATGAAGAGCTTTGAGAGGCTAGTTAAGGAACATATCACCTCCACCTTACCCGACACCCTAGACCACTACAATTCGCAAATCGTCCCAACAGATAAACGGACGACGCAATCGCAATTGCACTGCACATTGCCCTATCCCACCTGGACAAGAGAAATACCTATGTAAGCATGCTGTTCATCAACTACAGCTCAGCCTTCAACACCATAGTGCCCTCTAAGCTCAGGGCCCTGGGTCTGAAACCCTCCCTGTGCAACTGGGTCCTGGACTTCCTGACGGGCTGACCCCAAGTTGTGAAGGTAGGCAACAATAACTCTGCCACGCTGATCCTCAACACGGGGTCCCCACTGGGGTGCGTGCTCAGCCCCCTCCAGTACTCAATCATCAAGTTTGCTGASAACACAACAGTGGTAGACCTGAATACCAACGATGATGAGACAGCCAACAGGAAGGAGTTTAGAGCCCTAGCAGAGTGGTGCCAGGAAAATAATCTCTCCCTCAATGTAAACAAAACGATGGAGCTTATTGTGGACTACAGGAGAGAGCAGAGAGAGCACACCCCCATCTACATCGACAGGGCCGCAGTGGAGAGGGTCAAAAGCTTCAAGTTCCTAGGCTTGCACATCACTGACAACCTGAAATGGTCCCTTCACACAGAGAGTGTGGTGAAGATGGCGCTATAGCGCCTCTGGAGGCTGAAGAAATTAAACTTGGCTCCTAAGACCCTCACAAACTTCTACAGATGCACCATTGCAAGCATCCTGTTGCATTGGAATCACCTCCTGGTATGGTAATTGCACCGTCCGCAACCCCAGGGCTCTCCAGAGGGTGGTGCGCTCAGCCCAACGCATCACTGGTGGCACACTGCCTGCCCTTCAGGACATCTACAGGGCCCGGTGTCACAGGAAGGCCAAGAAGATCATCAAGGACCTCAGCCACCCGAGCCACGGCCTGTTCACCCCGCTACCATCTAGAATGGGGAAATAGTACAGGTGCATCAAAGCTGGTACAGAGAGTACAGGTGCATCAAAGCTGGGACCGAGAGACTGAGGACAGAGAAGGAGTATTCATGTCTGTAATAAAGCCCTTTTGTGGGGAAAAAAATATTCTGATTGGCTGGGCCTGGCTCCCCAGTGGGTCGGCCTGGCTCCCAAGTGGGTGGGCCTATGCCCTCCCAGGCCCACCCATGGCTGTGCACATGCCCAGTCATTTGAAATCCATAGATTAGGGCTTAATGAATTTATTTAAATGTATTTAATTTCCTTATATGAACTGTAACTCAGCAAAATCTTTAAAATTGTTGCGTTTATATTTTTGTTCAGTATACATAGAGACATAACACTGGTCACTTGAATAATGTTTACATACTGTTTCACCCACTTTATATGTATATAATGTAATAAAACAGTTTAGTCTTCATTAGTAAGCACATCTACAAAACATTTTGGGTGTGTGTCAGCTCATGTGTTTAGTACTACACTATGTGGCATGGCAAAACAAACAGGGCCACTGTGCTGCCTGAACTGTTTGTTCACTAAGTAGGAATGCAGTGAATTCCATGACAAGTAGTTCAGAAGTAATGTGGCTGAAACAAACGGTCCAAAGAATGCAGGTTCCTAATTAACAGKGGAGGGTAGGGTACTACTGCATGGGCCTGGTGTAGTTCAACACACGACATGCTGTTACTGGAACATAGCCCAGGCCACGACCAAACAGAGTAGAGAGCTGTGTTGTTGTGTTTGTGTGTGTTGTTCTGTGTTTGTGTGGGTTGTAATGTGTTTTCGTGTGTGTTGATTTGTGTGCGTTTTTGTGCTTGTGTGTGCAGAAATGGCTCTGATGCTCAACCGCAGCTTCCTGCGAACTTTTGAAAAATGTCAACCCATAAATCTCTCGAAACAACCAGATTTATTTCCTTTACTTTGCTGCATGACACGCAGTAATACTAACAGGGTTGGTATAACACTATGCGTCAGTTGGTAAAGGCTGTAGTTGTCCTTCAGGATGCGTTTGCTATATGCTGCTGACACCAGTCTGTTTACTCACGGTATTACCATGCACACTGTAAACATTAGGATGCCTATTGAGCAAGTGTGATGCTGCCGCTGCAGACTGCCTCTCAGGCTGGTACAGTCCAGAGCATGCTGCCACTCAGGCTGGTACAGTCGACAGGAGGCTGCCTCTCATGCTAATACAGTCCAGTCCTGAGCATGCTGCCTCTCAGGCTGGCACAGTCCATTACAGTCCAGAGCAGACTGCCACAGTCCACAGGAGGCTGCCTCTCATGCTAATACAGTCCAGTCCAAAGCAGGCTGCCTCTCATGCTAATACAGTCCAGTCCAGAGCATGCTGCCTCTCAGGCTAGTACAGTTCACAGCAGGCTGCCTTTCAGTCTTGTTCAGTCCAGTCTACAGCAGCAGGAGAGGGATGGCTCAGCTCTGCTCTGGGAGGACCTTAGCACTTCATATCTGTCCAGTGGCCCCTCAGACAAATGGGCCTGTCTTCTCAGTGGCCACGCTTGAGTAAAGAGCCCAGAGAGGCCTGTGGTGCTGGACACCATGATGAGATAGAGGAACACGCAACACAGGACATTCATCTCTGACAGGCCGCTCGCTGATATTTCTGCTCTATTGAGTCGAGGTTAACAGATGTTTTTCCATAGATACACAATGAATCACTACAGTTGTGTGTATATATATATATATATATATATATATATATATATATAAACTACATTTATGGAATGCATATTCTAATGTGATTATAGATTGTATGAGGATGTTGTGTTCACAATGTTGTTATTGAGAATGGGTTGGAAGAGAGCAGAGAGTACAGTCAGCTGTTGTCTATTACCTCAAATCTTGGCAATTTGCATCATTGCCAGTGTTTACATAAAGAATTACAGTTGGGTGAACAATCGTTCACAGTACTTTGATATTTCCCCTCCCCCAAAAACATCACAAAACGTAACTTTGCGAGAGAGATTGAAACAGTCTCAAAGCAAAAATGTCCTCATGTAAACAGCCTACTTAACTCCAACATGCTCTGATTTTACACGGAATTCAGGTGTAAGGAAGCATGAAATATTTCATTAGAGGTAAAGGGTGATTCATCTCATAATTCAGTTAGGACCGCAGCAGTCATCTGGATTGAATGACATATGTGACTTTTACTTATTTCTGCTAGACTGATTGGACAGTCAGTGCAGCAATAAATTGGCCCACATCATTGCCCTGGTTGTGTTGTCATTCTTAATTCTTATTTTTTATTTTTTATTTTACCCCCTTTTCTCCCCAATTTTTCGTGTTATCCAATCGCTAGTAATTACTATCTTGTCTCATCGCTACAACTCCCGTACGGGCTCGGGAGAGACGAAGGTCAAAAGCCATGCGTCCTCCGAAGCCTCTGGGAGGCTCTGACTTACACTTGGAGATCTGCACTATACAGTAGCACAGTGAGAAACACTACACTCACATACAGCATTCACACTCACACAGTCTGACCCAGAAGTCCCCATAATGATTAACGACCAGGTCAGTCTGGGTCAGAAGTCCTTGGAGTGATTAACGACCAGGTCAGTCTGGGTCAGAAGTCCTCATAATGATTAACGACCAGGTCAGAAGTCCTTGGAGTGATTNCAGGTCAGTCTGGGTCAGAAGTCCTCATAATGATTAACGACCAGGTCAGAAGTCCTTGGAGTGATTAACGACCAGGTCAGTCTGGGTCAGAAGTCTTCATAGTGATTAACGACCAGGTCAGTCTGGATCAGAAGTCCTCATAGTGATTAACGACCAGGTCAGTCTGGATCAGAAGTCCTCATAGTGATTAAAGACCAGGTCAGTCTGGATCAGAAGTTTCTGCCTGTGCATGTTCTGTACCTGGACAACCCTAAGTGGAAACGTATGGAATCCTGTCTGCTCCACTGCTCTTAAAGCTAATGTTGAATGAAGCAGAGACTTGTTCATAGAATTACTCTCTCTTACTGTCCGATGGGCACATCTGCTACGCAACTGCCATCCAAAGTGTGTAAAAAGTAAACAATTGATGTGGACGGTTTAGAGCAAATCACATCATTGTGTTATTTTTAATTCTTTCCACCACCATCGCTGCCCCCCTGTCCATCTCTTCTTTTATCCAACGATACAGGGATGCTTTAATGCCCTAGTTAAAGCGATGAATGACCCCATGTAATTGAAATCAATAAAGCCTGGCGAGCTGGTAGGGGAGAGTGCTGAGACTTACACATTGTGTGAAATAATATGAGCCCCTGCCTTGGCCATGCTTCAGCACTACCGCACATTCTACACTTTGCTGTGAAAGTCATTGGAAGTCTAGAAACTTAGTGTATTCCTGTAGAATGCCCAACAAGCAGCCAGTGACCAATTCATCAGTGCACAAAATAGTGGAGTGATCAAGCAGAAATATGATTAATGACGGAATACTAATTGTATTTTCTCCTTCGCTGTTGTTTTCACTCCTTCCCTCTCTTCCCTCCCTGTTCTCTCTCTCTCTGATGCTCTCAGCCATAACCAGAAGAGCACGTCGTTCCGACACCCTGTGACTGGACAGATATCTCCAGAAAACACTGAATATATGCTCCACGACAAGTGAGTGCACCTCTACTCTTTTTACTCAAGGAAGGTTATGATGTGGGCTTCAGTGTAACGTCTGGTTGGTCCAAGGTCATGCTGGGAGGAGATGAGAGTAGAGTGTAATTTAACTCGGATTAGAGTGTGAGATTGTCTGCTGCTTGTCCCAGGGATGAGATGAGGAGGAACAAAAACTGACTGCCTGAGGAATGCTTTCTATTAACTACAGTCATAGAAATGAACAATAATAATAATTATAATTATAAAACAAATTAAAAGGATGATCGCCATTCTATTCTTTATGGAAATGGGTTTCATAACTGCCTGCACTTGTGCAAGGCTGCTCCCAGTCCAGTTTTTTGTGTGTATTTTTAAGGTATTATCTTAATTGAATTGATGGTAATGAGCCAACTATGGTTCACATTATGTCTTTGACTGTGGCCATGGCAAGCCTGAAGCCATTCATCTGTCTGAAACGTCACAGTTGTTATGCTAATGATGGATATTATTACCACAGAGTTTTTCATCAGAGAGCAATATATAGAGTATTTTCTGCAGGTTATAGCTGGAGTCATGAAGTTGATTGTGTGAGTGGTACGGCCATGGTGGAGCCCCAGGTGGTGTGATGAGGTTGAATACCATGGGACCTAGTGTTAGCGACACATGCACAGAGTTGGTTTGACCTAGACGTACTGGGACTTATCTTTAAGTTGTAGCGTTGTAGAGCTTGCTGTAAGTGCCTCTAAAACATGGGAGATGACATGGCATGACTGATAGAAGAATTTGTATGTTTAAGATAATGACTAAAGTTTTCCACCCTGAAACTGTATAACTGTGTGAAATGTGTTAGAATCATAAGAATATAATCTGATGATGTGTGTAGCTTGGTTAGAATTATAACTAGGGCATTGGATTATTTTGTAGCTATGCAAGCAGGGAGCAACTGGGAGACGAGGTAACTATGTATGGGGGTAGTGGGAAAAGATACTGCCTGCCTAAGCAGGGAGTAGCCTATGATAAGAAACTTGTGTGTGTGTGTATAAAAAGACTTGCTCTGCACTAGGGGGGCAGAGTGCTCTCTGAATAAAGAATTGATCTATTGCAGGCTGAGACTGTCTTTCTTTGAACTGGAGATTTACAACCTTCAGGAATTAGACCGAGATATAAAATAGTTCAGTTAAAACATTGGGATGGAAATTCTCGTGACAATGACATTCCTGACATACAGAGGAAGGCTCTTAATTTGATCACTCTTTTGTTGCTGAGAATTGTCCTGTTTTGTTGCTGTGAAATGCAGATTTACATAAATTCACTGAAAACCCACATTAACACAAGGTTATATTAACAGTATTGCACTTTTCATGTAACTTTTGGCCAGCTAATAGCCTAACTACCGATCAAGAAACATTATGGACTAAACATTCAAATCCTGTTGCTGCGGGATGATTTTGTTGTGACAGTATAGGCCAAATTAATATCCTACATCTGTACCATGACTCATGTTAACTTTTCATGATAAATGGCCCTGATGTTACTAAACTTTCATTATGATGTATTAGAACAAAAACAGGACCACAGTTGAGTCATTTATCTTTCTGTCATGAATGTGTATGACAGGTGTCAACAACATAATTAAGGTGGTGTTATGTAGGCTTTAGGATGCATGGCTCGGTGTGTTAGTGTAGCAGAGAGGGTCGAGAGTGGTATCTGATCTCGACTGTCACAGTGCTTGAAAGGTAATTTGTAGGAGTGACATGAAGCTCATTGGGATTCCTCTCTTCTCCACCCCAACCCTCCTTTATCCCTCACATGGTACTGTTGAGCCAGGGATTTGTACACCATCAGGGGGTTTAAAAGTTAAAGTGCCCTGCCTTGCATATTCCCTGTACTGTAGGGGCCAAAGTAACTGAATTATTCTATTACTATCTAATACCAGATCAATGCTCAGTAGACCAGCCATGCTTAGAATAGTATTATACTCATTCTCTTCCCACAAGAATATGTGATGAGTCAAATGTATTTAAATAGGATGATTAATGTCCTCTGTGCATTGTCATAGTTTACTGTTGATACATTTCACACTATCATCAGTCCTTAAAATGCTGTCATCATCATAACCCTCCACTCCTAGTCAACCATACTGTAGACAGAGATCATAGATTTGAAAATGCTTGGAGCATTATGGGAATATCACAGAGGCCCATCAAGTAGGAGACAGGCAGCCCAATGCTCTTGGCACAGCCTGATTGATACCCCTCATTAGAGACTGTGTGTGGGGCCTGAGTTACAGCCGGGGCTACTTTCACTGTACACACACACACACACACACACACACACACACACACACACACACACACACACCCACACTACATACATACATACAACATACATACATACAACAATACATAACATACAACATACATAATACAGACACACACACACACACACACACACACACACACACACACAGAAAAACGCTGGGAGAGGTTATTATCCCACAGAGTTCACTGCCACCCAAGTGGCACACCCTTGACCTCTCACCCCATGCCACCTGTTCAGTGGTACATCCCTGCCCCCACTGTATGCTGATGGACTCTACCACACTACCAAAGCCAGTGAGTAGGGGGTGTATGCTAGGCTATAGAGTTTCTATCTCACAGCCAGTCTGTTAGGAGAAATATCACCCTCTTGGCATTCCTCTTTGTCCTCTTTTAAAGTGTATTGAATGCCTGTGGTGTGCAGGGGTAGAAGAAGCTAAAGTAGCAGGACTTATGAAGCCCCTTGACTCTCTGCTGGCTGATATTTATACTACGGCCAACTTGTTTTACTTCTCTCTATCCCTTCCTCCCAGTCATACTTTAGCTGTGGAAATAGAGCATCGTAACAGCTGGGGTACTGATGCACCCTGGGAGAAGCGTGTGTGTTGTGCAGTGATGATGCCTTCGCTCTGGCCTGCATATTGTAGAATAGAAGGAGGTGAAGCTGGTTGAGAGAATGCCAAAAGTGTGCAAAGCTGTCATCAAGGCAAAGTGTGGCTACTTTGAAGAATCTCAAATATAAAATATATTTTCATTTGTTTAATACTTTTTTGTTTACTACATGATTCCATATGTGTTATTTCATAGTTTTGACGTCTTCACTATTATTCTACAATTTAGAAAATAGTAAAAATAAAGAAAAGCCCTGGAATGAGTAGGTGTGTCCAAATTTTGACTGGTACTGTATATTAAGGCTGACCCCATTTAGTCGACTAGTCGATTGTTTGGTCGATAGGCTGTTAGCCGCTCAAGATTTTTTTTAGTTGAGCTGTGGAAAATATATACAAATAATTTCTGGCACACGAGACACCTGTCTGATTCACGCCTATCTGAGTGGACAAATCCATTGCGGAGGCTGCGGGGATGGCACACCAATATCACCAGTAGTACATTTACCTTCCCATCATTTCTATTCTACAATGTTTGTTTGGTTATGCCAATTTCTGTTAATGCATTCAATATACAGTATTATTATTACAGTCTTACTGTTGTCATTGTAGGAGTGGACATGTTGTTTACGGAGCGCCCAACCTTTTTCTTTCATTCCATTTACGAGTTGTCAATTTATTCATGTCTTTTGTTCGAAGCGCTCCTGTCAATCTTGAGTAAGGACATGCACCTGATTACGCATAGAAGTATGCATAGGCTACCTGACCTGCACACAAATGTAGACCTATAAATGTGCCCGTTTGGCGATCTAATGCTATTTCTGATTGCCTTAACTCACCATCACTGTGGAGCTTCTGAAAGTAATTTTTTATTCGCCTCAAACAGCAAGGAAACAAAGTCTGTTTTTACATCCATTGAGAATGACAATAGTTCCTCAACGTAGCCTATTTGAAAAATCTTTCCAGCTCTCTCCTTTTCGATAACAACTCAGCATGAAAGGGGGAAAAATGTCATGCTCTGATGAAATGAAATAGGTCTACCTGATTACTTCTTATCCCTTGTGCAAATAACCTATAGCTGTGTCTGTCTGACCGGAGCTCACTGGCGCAGGAAACTCTTAAAGGCCCCAGAATATTTTAGACATTGTTGCAAGCACCAGCTTGGGACTGGACCTAGTTGATAGTTGATACAATGTTTAAAGTTCTTTGGCTATGCATGGGCTGTCTGCAATGTGATTTATAGGAAAATTATTTTGATCAGAATATTTTCTACCTGGGGCTGCAATGTTTTTATTTGTTGGCTTTTTGTAGGCTATTTTTACATATTGTCAATGACAATAGAAGTTACCTTTTAGATTTGTATCATTTTCAGAGAATTTTGATAAAAATGTCACATTTACATTTTAGTAGACACTCTTATCCAGAGCATACATTTTCATACTTTTTTTTTATACTGGTCCCCCGTGGGAATTGAACCCACAACCCTTGCATTGCAATCGCCATGCTTTACCAACTGAGCGACACAGGACCATATGATATTGATTTTGAGATACAGTATGAAAACTTTATTCTAAATTAAATGAAACTGTTCCACGAAAATGTGCATATGAAAATCTGCAGGTCAGTAGAAATGGTACGGATAACTTGGCACTCCAAATGGAAAAGGTTGCCGACCGGTGGTGTAGCCTATTACCGGCAACTTCAGGAGCGTTTGGTCGAGAACATGTTTTTTTCCCTTCTGGTTAAGCTATATTGATCTCTGGCTCCCTCTTTAGAAATGTATGTATCTTCATTTTTAATCGCAGTGCTTAAAGCATCAGATAAGCTCAGTAGCCTACATATAGTTCATTTTATTCAAACATAGCGTGTGTCTATATATGCAAAAATACACATTTTAAAGTTTCCACCAATTGATTGGTTAAAAGAACAGACGACTTTCGGTCGACCAAGATTTTTTTTCATTGGGTACAGCCCTAAAATATGTGTGTATATATATATATACAGTGGGGAGAACAAGTATTTGATACACTGCCGATTTTGCAGGTTTTCCTACTGACAAAGCATGTAGAGGTCTGTAATTTTTTATCATAGGTACACTTCAACTGTGAGAGACGGAATCTAAAACAAAAATCCAGAAAATCACATTGTAGGATTTTTAAGTAATTAATTTGCATTTTATTGCATGACATAAGTATTTGATACATCAGAAAAGCAGAACTTAATATTTGGTACAGAAACCTTTGTTTGCAATTACAGAGATCATACGTTTCCTGTAGTTCTTGACYAGGTTTGCACACACTGCAGCAGGGATTTTGGCCCACTCCTCCMTACAGAYCTTCTCCAGATCCTTCAGGTTTCGGGGCTGTCGCTGGGCAATACGGACTTTCAGCTCCCTCCAAAGATTTTCTATTGGGTTCAGGTCTGGAGACTGGCTAGGCCACTCCAGGACCTYGAGATGCTTCTTACGGAGCCACTCCTTAGTTGCCCTGGCTGTGTGTTTCGGGTCGTTGTCATGCTGGAAGACCCAGCCACGACCCATCTTCAATGCTCTTACTGAGGGAAGGAGGTTGTTGGCCAAGATCTCGCGATACATGGCCCCCATCCATCCTCCCCTCAATACGGTGCAGTCGTCCTGTCCCCTTTGCAGAAAAGCATCCCCAAAGAATGATGTTTCCACCTCCATGCCTCACGGTTGGGATGGTGTTCTTGGGGTTGTACTCATCCTTCTTCTTCCTCCAAACACGGCGAGTGGAGTTTAGACCAAAAAGCTCTATTTTTGTCTCATCAGACCACATGACCTTCTCCCATTCCTCCTCTGGATCATCCAGATGGTCATTGGCAAACTTCCGATGGGCCTGGACATGCGCTGGCTTGAGCAGGGGGACCTTGCGTGCGCTGCAGGATTTTAATCCATGACGGCGTAGTGTGTTACTAATGGTTTTCTTTGAGACTGTGGTCCCAGCTCTCTTCAGGTCATTGCAGAGTAAAACTCTGAGAGACCTGCTGTACTCAGCCTCTCCAGCTTCATGAGGAACAGCTGCCGGTCCAACCCTAATCCGCCAGCTCTCCTCAGCAGCGCGCATGCTGATTCCCTCCAGCCAACATCAGTATGGTACAGCAGTCTCTGCACCGCCTTTAGCCGGAAAGCAGCCATCCTGCTCTCCAGTTCCACCAGGCCCTGTCCTCCTTCGTGGACGGTCATGTACAACACTGCTGCCTTCAGCCAGTGATGTCCAGACCAAAAGAAGTCCACCAGCTTGCGTTGCAGGTCTACAAGCAGACCGGCGGGGGGGGTTGAGGACAGCCAGTTTATGCCACAAGGAAGATGCCACCATGTTGTTAATTATCAGCACCCTCCCTCTATATGACACTTGGGACAGGAGCCACATCCACCTGGCCAGTCTTGACACCACTGCCTGTGACAGCCCCTCCCAGTTCTTCCTGACCCACCTCTCCGAGCCCAGGTACACCCCCAACACTTTAAGCCCTTCACAACCCCACTGCAAACCCCCTGGAAGCAGAGGAGGAGCCCTATCCCCCCATGCTCCACATAACAGAGCTTTGCTCTTTCCCCAGTTTACCTTGGCTGATGAAGCTCCCTCGTACACCTTCAGACTGGTCTCTAGTGCCAGCATATCTTGACCATCCCTGACCATCACAGAAACATAATCTGCATATGCTGACACTGCTATTCCTGTCACCACATCCATGCCTGTCCAGCACACTCCCTGCAGTCTCCTGCGTAGCAGTCCTAAAAAAGGCTCAATGGCTAGTGTGTATAGCTGCCCAGATAGAGGGCATCCTTGTCTAATGCCCCGTCTCACCCAGCGGGCCTACTGAGCCCCCCTCCCACCTTAACCATACATGACGCCCCAGCATACAACAGCTTCACACAGGTCACAAAACTCTTCCCAAACACAGACATCACATTAAACAGATACTCATGATCCACTCTATCAAAAGCCTTCTCTTGATCTAAAGAGACCAGTCCAAAGTTCACATTAGAACCTCTCGACAAGTCCAACATGTCCCTAATTAAGAACAAGTTGTCCGTGATTGAGCGTCCCGGTACACAATATGTCTGGTCCTTGTGTATTATAGAGTCCAGATGGGACTTCAGTCTGTTAGAAAGGACCTTGGCAAATATCTTGTAGTCCGCACAGAGTAATGCCACAGGCCTCCAGTTCTTAAGTTCACACAAGTGGAAGTCCATCGACCCCCAGTGCACGACCGGGGGACATCTGGGTTACGGCCTCTGCCAGTTCATGTGACAACAGAGGAATGTCCATTTCATCCCTCTGTGCCCGAGAGAGCTTAGGGAGTCCTGCGAACAAGACCTGAGCACACATAGGATCACACATTTCTGCCCTATACAATTCAGTATAAAACTCCACAGTCCGCTCCCGCATCTCCCCCACCACAGAGGTCACCCGCCCATCAGACAGCCGTAGACAATGCATACCCTTGGCTTCACTGCTCTGTCTTTCCAAACCAAAGAAGGAGGAGCTGGGAGCATCCATCTCCTTGAGCATGGAGAACCTAGCTCTTACAAGTGCTCCCTCTGCTTTAACCTGGAAAGAACTACCCAGGTCCCTATGTAATTCGGCTAAATTAGCCTGGAGGCCTACATTGCCTTGCCCCACCATCTCTACCTCCATCTCACTAATACACCGCTCGAGTTCCCCCAATACTCTCCTAGCCTCTGAGGATGAGAGAGCTGTGTACTGTTGACAGAAAAGCCGAATTTGCACTTTCCCCACATCCCACCATTGACTCAGACTCATACTCCTCTTCGCTGCCCCCACCTTTCCCAAAAATTCTGGAAACCTGAGCAAAAAGTGCCATCTTGTAAGAGCTTTACATTGAACTTCCAATAAGATACCTGCCGGGGCCCTGGTGAAATAGACAGCCGAGCCATGGTTATGTGGTGATCCGAAAACCCCACTGGGAGAATGGTAGCGCCCAACAGCCTATTGCTCTGATTCCTGGACATGTAAAACCCCACTGGGAGAATGGTAGCACCCAGCAGCCTATTACTCTGATTCCTGGACATGTAAAACCCCACTGGGAGAATGGCAGCGCCCAGCAGCCTATTGCTCTGATTCCTGGACATGTAAAACCCCACTGGGAGAATGGGTAGCGCAACAGCCTATTTGCTCTGATTCCTGGACATGTAAACCCCACTGGGAGAATGGTAGCGCCCAACAGCCTATTACTCTGATTCCTGGACATGTAAAACCCCACTGGGAGAATGGTAGCGCCCAGCAGCCTATTGCTCTGATTCCTGGACATGTAAAACCCACTGGGAGAATGGTAGCGCCCACAGCCTATTGCTCTGGATTCCTGGACATGTAAAAACCCCACTGGAGAATGCGTAGCGCCCACAGCCTATTAGCTCTGATCCTGGACATGTAAAACCCCACTGGAGAATGGTAGCGCCCAACAGCCTATTTGCTCTGATTCCTGGACATGTAAAACCCACGGGAAGTTAAAGGCCCCCAAAAAACCAAGGCCTATTACTCTGATTCCTGGACATGTAAAACCCACTGGAGAATTGGTAGCGCCCAACAGCCTATTGCTCTGATTCCTGGACATGTAAAACCCCACCAGGAGAATGGTAGCGCCCAACAGCCTATTGCTCTGATTCCTAGACATGTAAAAACGATCAAGTCGGGCTGCACTCACCCTAGCCCCAAAGACCTTCACCCTTGTATACTGTCTTGTGTTGGGATGTTTAGTTCTCCAAACATCCACTAGGTCAAACTGATTAATGATGTCCCTTAACACTCCCACTGACACTGAATGAGGCTCTTCCCCATTTCTGTCTTTTGTAAAATCCATTGTACAGTTCCAGTCACCAGTGTCTCCTCAGGTGCTACTTGTGAGAGTTCCTGTCTAAGACTCCCAAATAGAACCCCTCTTTCTCTCCCTGTGTTAGGCGCATACACATTTATAAAGACAAAACCCATGTTGTTAATTTCTGCTTTAACAACAAGCAACCTACCCCTACACACCTCCTTTGAGGAGCAAATTTTTACAGACAGACCCGGTGCAAAAAGGACTGCCACCCCTGCACTAAGATTTGTCGCATGGCTCAACACACTTGCCCCTTTCCACCAGAGCCCCCAATCGACTTCATTCAACACATCACTATGCGTCTCCTGCAGAAACAACACCTGTACTTTTTTTTGTTTTACATATTCACCCAACACACTCCTCTTTCCTGCATCTCTGGCGCCATTTATATTGAGCGATCCTACCCGAAGAGTCTCCATAAGAAGCTGGAGAAAAGCCAGCAGAGAAATAGACCAATAGCAAAGCTCAAAAAGCCCCAGTGTCAGAAAGAAATTAAACATTTAAACAGTGTCTGAAGGTAAACCTTTACGCACTGTTGTGACCCACTTCCTAAACCGTTTCTTGGGTGAGAGGACACCATGCCCCTCATTTCTCATAGCATGTTGTACTGATCTTACAAACTTTCTAGGATCAGGAAAAAAAGCCTCAAGATTAACTTTTTTTCCCTTAGTCTCATTCAGGAACCTTGTCAGTTCTCTCAACGTGTACTTAGACCGCTCTGGTTGACTGGCTGTCAGCTCCGGGCCAATTGAAGAGGAGTCTGAAAAAAATAACTCATCATCCTCTTCCTCAGACTCACTTTCCTCCTCATCTCTATCTCCCACCCTGACCACCTGCCCTTTCTCTCTGGTTAGGGCCTCACCCACAGCAACAGGCAACATTTCCATGGTGCCTTTGTCCACACCCCTTTTCCGCTTGACACCCTCCTCCTCCCCCCCTAATCTCTTACACTTCCCCACTATACTCTCCTCATCCACTAGAATAACCTGACTAGACCCAGTATCATCTACACCACCCTCCATAGCATGACTAGGGCCAGCCTCAGCTACCCCACCATCCATAGCCTGACTAGACTCAGCCTCTGCTATACCACCATCCATAGCCTGCCTAGACCCAGCACCCTCTACACCACCTTCCATAGCATAACTAGGCCCAGCCTCAGCTACCCCACCATCTCTAGCCTGACTAGACCCAGCCTCTGCTTCCCCACCATCTCTAGCCTGACTAGACCCAGCCTCCACTACCCCACCATCTCTAGCCTGATTAAACTCAGCTTCAGCTACCCCACCATCTCTAGCCTGACTAGGCCCAGCCTCTGCTGTCTGCATCTCTTTACCCCTTGCACTTTGACCTCGATTTCCCCCACTGGCGCTTGTACCCTCACCTTGTCTACGGCCTTTATGTGGGCACGCAAAGCTCTTGTGCCCCAAATCCCCACATTCAAAACATCGTAGACTATCTGTGCTGGCAACCTGCATAGAGCCCCTCCCCATGCCTCACTTTAAAATGCACATTTAGCTGTTGCTCATTGTTATTCAGAAACATAAACACTTGCCTCCGGAACGAAACAACGTGTTTAACGGCATCTGCCTGAAAACCTGCCGACAGTACACGAAAACCGCTAGCAAACTTACCAAAACGACTCAGCTCTTTCCTGATTTGATCATCCGTAATAAACGGAGGCAAATTTGCCACTACCACTCTTGTTGAAGGGGTAGAGAGAGGTGAAATTGACACCAACACATCCCTTACAAATATTCCGCTAGCAATTAGCCTACCAACCAAATTAGCCCTTTTCATGAACACAACCACAGCTTTGTTCATTCTAGAAGCAGAATGTATAAATTCAGCTCCTACCTGTTCACCGACCGCGAGCAGAACCTCCTCCACCTTAACGCCGTTCTCAGGAACACACCTGAATCTGTGTGCTGTGTCTCCTCCGCGCTAGGCTGAGAAGCCATTGCGCACACCACACAAAGTTACTCTGTCCTCTTCCACCCTAACTTTGAAAAACAAAAATCCACACAAAACACTCAACCTCCAAAAACACACACACACACACACACACACACACACACACACACACACACACACACACACACACACAGACACACAGACACACAGACACACAGACAGACAGAGACACACAGAGAGAGTCATGTTCCGCCTAAAGCAGAGTTATTACACGGGCCAGTTAAAGACTTGCAAGCTGACTGTAGGTGTATTATTTATGCAGAATGTTATGAAAATGATTAGTCAGCTAAAAATTACTTGTTGTCATATAATGAAAGTTGCCGGAGCACAAGGTGGGTGGCTCTATCAAAATGAACTGATTGAGATAGAAAGAATATAATGACTTTGCCTACAGTGCGTTTCCTTTGTGCTGTATCACAGAGGAGATATCTGGGTTTGCTGTGTTCCTGCTCTGTAGCAGAACTGTTGCTGAGGCTGGGCTGGACTTGGGCTGCAGTGTTTGCTGAGAGTAGGCTGAGGCCATTCCTCTCAGGTGGTAGGTAACATATTTGGCCCCAGGCCTTTCTCTCTGATGTGGAATATTGCTCTTTTATTCCACCACATCCCACAGCAAATTTCCCAGGGAACGCTTCAAAAGACAGCAGAGGTAGACAGCATGAAAGCTGCAAATGAAACAGGCGAGGGTCCCCTTGGTGCGGAGGGAAATGTGCTGTAAAAATGTTGGATGGGATCCAGAGAGTTGGAACTAAGTTTTTTAGTTCCATCAGTCAGTCCCTCGCCTTTGGCTGTGCCTCTGTGTTTTTATGTCCTGCACCAGCCTCCCTGGCCTAACACATCCCAATACTCTCCTCTTCAAAGCTGCACAGGACACCGGCACGGCCGACAGGAAAAACACACTCTCTTCATGTTCAGGCAGAACAATGCAGGGGTCCAGTGTCAGTAGGGTGGAGTGGGCGGTAAGCACGGTTTCCTAGTGCTGGTTTTCCTAGTGCTTTCCTACACACTGAGGAAGAGCACACACTTACACTGAGGAAGAGCACACACTTACACTGAGGAAGAGCACACGCTTACACTGAGGAAGAGCACACACTGAGGAAGAGCACACACTTACACTGAGGAAGAGCACTCTATTATGCCAGAGGAGGTACTTTTCAGAAATCTAATATCTGTACTATATAACAATGAGGACATTAGGCTTATTCAGTTTAATCTTCTTGAGTACTTGCTTTGAAGTGAACCTACAGCCACCGGCTTTCTCTAAACATCCCAGCCCCTGCCTTCGTTTCCAGAGAGCGGTGAGTTCTGTGAGTGATGCCCAGAATGGACGGCTCTGTGTAGGCGGCACTTTCATGGCTGTCTGAGTGTCACAGAGGAGTGAACCTCTGAGTGAAGCTTCCCTCCTACACACACAAACACACCACTGAGATGGCAGGGACACATGGTCAATGGAGAGGTTTTTAAAAGGTTGAGCAGCGCAGACGGACCTCAGCTTGCTCCCTAAGGCTTTAAAGTCTGCTACTGACACGCTCCTAACATCATTCTATGACTGTCACTATTATAGAACAACTATGGTGAGGGTCATTTCAATGAAACTGTGCCCTTATCTAGTACTGAAATGACTCAGTCAATTAATCATAGGTAATACATGTCATTTRAAAATGTCAAAGTTCATTCCTAGCCCTGTGCATGTCCGTTTGAGGGTTTGAGTTTCAGGCATATCCTCTGCATGGTGTAATTAACAGACAGGCTGGTTTGTCAGTAAGACATCTTCAATTTCAGCCCTAAGCAACTCTGATCCCACAGCCACCWCTTCTCCTGAACTCAGCATCCTCTTTACACTATCTGCTATGAATAGGAAAGAACCACAAATAACCTAACAAGTGAAAAGTGCCTGATAGAGATGTAATACACCGTTTTATCCTTAAACCTACGTAAAGAAGGGCCTCCTAGTGGAGCTACTAACATGTCTGTCTCAGCGGGCTGCAGACATTGTACCATCCTCACACAGACTTCTTGCTCATGAACCTACCGTAAATAGCWGAGGATTACCTTATCAAGAATGTTGTGTGAGCAGCACGCCCATATAAACTGGCAGTAAACTGATTAGGCATAGCTACCTCTGTGATGAATGAWACACTCTCACAACCACTTGTAAACACAAACAGACCCATTTGTTCTTGACTTGATCACYCCTCAGCCCCCAATGTCAGAGAGCATTTTGTCAGTTCATTTATTATTGAAGTACTATTGAACAAGGCTCTGGAGATTCTACAGCTGGTAATTGGGTTATATTGACTTCAGGAGCAGTGAACCTATACAGTGACTTGTCTGAACCTGACATCAGGAGATGGGAGGAGCTGTGTTACGCCTCAGTACTTCATTTGTAATTAATGTCATTATTTGTTTACCCAGCCCCTCGGGAATACTATGTTTTTATCGAAGGGGCACGTTAATTAATTGTAGAAGGACACGTTAATTAATTGTAGAAGGACACGTTAATTGCTAACTTTCCTCTGTTCTAATGAACCTTATTACAAAGAGAAAGCCCCTATGGCCTTCTTGGAACATAGATTTCCCATAATCCCTCTTCCTGCTGAAGTTTCCAGGCGGTTTGCCCATTACGCTCACTACAATCTGTGTAACAGTGTGACATGGGTCATTCCTGGGCATTCCAGGGCAAAGCAGATTCCTGCTTTATCCTCAGGGAGCAACCACCTAGGTGCCCTTAAACTGGAATGGAATGTACTATGAGTAGCTGTACTTGAGGCCAGATATTGGGAGAACCTGGTTACAGATGTAGGATCTTAATTTGAGCCAGTTTGCTACAGCAGGAAAATTATTATTATTATGTGGATTATAATTAATGGACATTTTTTGTAGGGCTTGATACATTTTTGGTTAGGGCAAATCAAGTCTGACATTTTAAAGTGGAAATTATAAACTTTAGAAGCCTTTTTAAACCTTGAATACACTATACGTTTGCATTTCCTGCTCGGAAGGAAAATGATCAGCAACAAAAGAGTGATAAAATTAAGATACTACATCTGTAGATATGAAAATCAACCAGCTTCTCTTGTTATGCCAGTGAACTGGAACGGATTGTATTTCTTACAAAAACAGTTCCTGGCTGTAACAATGTGATGATGTCATGAGGAAACGTGTGGTGTAATTTGGAAAGCTTGGGTGTTCTTTGCTGAGTGAGTGTGTTATCTAATGGATGTAAATATGCTGAAGTTTTTGTCTGGAGGTCAGGACACCCCATGTGTGTGTGTGTGTGTAGGGGTTTGTGTGTGTGTATGTGAGAGAGCGAGAGAGAGAAAGATAGATAAAGAGAGAGTGGATATTTGATCATGAGAAAGCTCATCTGCGGTAGCTCTGGTATCTCTGCTCTGGGTCTTTGTGTTAGAGGTCATGTGGAGGTGGAAAAGTTATTTGTCGTATAACATGTCCTCTTATGAAACAAGACATGCCAGCCCCAGGGACAGTGTCAGACAAAGTGTTACTTGAGTGGCTGCTACAAAAAGTCCTGCCTGTTAACATAGCTGTAAATGCATTGGCTGTGACAGGTCGTGTGGCAGGAAGTTGTCGTTTCCTCTCTGAGAACCCATCCCTTAAGTTAACCCTGGCTCCCTTTAATGCAGATCCACTACAGAGGAATGGTGGTGTTGGTGAGATACTAGCATGACCGCTCATGTCTATGTCATTGATTTCCTTCTGTGCTGCCTCCCCTGCAGGACAGAGTCCCGGGGCATGTYCAAGCCACCGCCACCGGYCAGTCAGAGGCCCCCCAGCATGGTCAGCCAGACTTCCAAGGCWGTGACCTCATCAACAGTGGAYGYCACCTCAGGGTCAAAGGTGAGAAAACGCC
Source organism: Salvelinus sp. IW2-2015 (assembly GCF_002910315.2). Lineage (NCBI taxonomy): Eukaryota > Metazoa > Chordata > Actinopteri > Salmoniformes > Salmonidae > Salvelinus > Salvelinus sp. IW2-2015. Next base: position 20,072,603 of record NC_036850.1, read on the forward strand.
TCTTTTTTATGAGCATGTGTTGTTTTCTCAGTGCGTTTCATTTATTTGGATCTATCCCACACCAGTGTTGCAGTGTAAAGCGTTTGAATTGATATTGTTTCTAAGGGTACTGGGAGAATGTTAATGCTCATGCTGGAGAATTGGTTTAATCTCCTCCAGAACACTCTCTCATTTTGATTAATGGATGTAGACTGTAATAGGTTAGTGATTTTCTTCAAGCCCAGTGAAACTCAATTAAACCTCCACAGTGGTTGGCCATGGATTCACTATGTGCATACTGTGCATWTAAAAGGCTTTACTCAAAGGGTTTAGTAAAGGAACAGTATTAGAAGATGAAACGGCCGCTATTGTATGTTTTGAAGGCACAGGTGAGGAAGTGACACTCCATAGAATGGCCTTGTCCCCTTCTTATAAGGATCATACTTCCACAGAGGGCAGATGAGGGCAGTGAGGCTGTCTTCCAGACCCTGTGGTCTCCTTTGCTCTGCCACTGACATGGCTGTGGTCCATCTTCAGGACATTGGCAGTCCAGTACTCACATGAGACCCAGCTGCCCATCTGTAAAGTGATTTAGTGGCTCTTCCTTGACCCTTCCCAGGCCACATAMACCTGACTGTCTCCAGCTTCCAGAAAAAGCCTGCCAGCCTCCYCTCCCTTCTTCCCCCGTGGCCCAGCTYTGCCAGGCTGAGAGGGGTGGCCATGCTGGGTGGCATGACAGGGCTATCTGCCAACTCACTATCGCCTCTCCAGTCTGACTGACGGGTGTTGACRTTAGTGAGTGTTGAGGCAGCACACGCCTGCCTGCCTGGCTAGCTGTAAAATGACCTCCTGGCTGTCTCAGTAATGCTTCAGRCCTGTGAGTGAGAGACARCATTGTGTCAGCATCATATGAGCTGTCTCAAACCAATCAATCCCCAGTCAACCTATCAACACAATCATAGTAACACAACACTCTTCAGCTACACACAGCTCCCAAACACATKCACTGACTTGACTGGGACTCTAAGCACTGCAGTAGGCGTATAAGTATTCCTATAGAACAGTGCCTCTACGGTTGTGAAAGTAGCTCTCCTAAGATTGTTGTACCTGTGTTAGAAGCAGCACCTCATCAGACCTCATGTCAACGTGTTGTCTGCTATCAGAGGTGCCAGTCATTTCAAGCAGAGTGTCAGACAGGGCATTATTGATGACCACTTGCTCATTCTCAATGGTAAGCACAGTATGGATTTGCTTTAAAATTCACTGTCTATGTATACAATAAGGGGAACGTTGAGTTTCCAATCACAGTACAGTGAATATGTGACTACACAATGCTTTCTAATATCTGCTAAACTTAAATAAGGCTGTTCTCTTCACGGTTCTCCTGACAAACGCTGTGTAGATTTCCTAATGCTCTGCATGCTTGGCTGGCCGTACAGTAGTTTCAGTAATTAGTGCATGTTTTTGCCAGCTGTGGRGGAGGAAATGGCATATAATGATCCCCTGCAATGGAAACCTAACTCAACTGTTGCTAGGGTGCAATCTGATTTGGCTCAGTTGAACATTCATCTGAAATCATCTGTGAGATTCAGAGGGAGAAAACCAGTGGGCCTTGAAAGAATGATACTGTGCCTCATCAAATCTTAATGTATGACTATAATACTGCATTCCCATTTGGGTGAAGTGTGCTTGCTTGTCATATGAGGTGCTGAAATTAGAAGGTTAAAGCTAAATCAAATGAGAAAAAGAGAGAAACACAAAGGAGAAAGTTAATAACTAAAATGACTAACTTCAAACATTTGTGGGCCCCAGTCTCAAAATCAAAATGTTGTTCTTAATCTAATCATCAAACATGCAGTAACACCTAATGATCTCTGTAAACATGGGACTGAATGGTCATACAGTAACACCTAATGATCTCTGTAAACATGGGACTGAATGGTCATACAGGTAATGGCTACTCATGATGTAGCTTAGCTAAGGGCAGTGTGTTGGGGTCTAGTGGTAAACTGTCCTCCACTCTAACGGGAAAACACATACATCTCACGTCGATATTACATCTCTGTCATATTATGTCATGTCATTTACAGTGGCCTTCCACTTAATGCATAATCAGGCTACGTAATGATGAGAGTCCAGGTCTATGAGAATGTACTACAGTATTAATGACTGTGACCTTGTGGACTCTGGCTGAGTAAACAGGGAACGACAGTCATCATTTCTCATTATGAACCCCTTCTATGGATCTCTATTTACCGAGAGGACGGAGGGACGGAGGGAGCATGAGAGAGATGTCTCTTTAGGGGTGAGGTATAAGAGGACCACACCCAGGGTGATTGTCTCCTGTTGACTCATGCCCCCTGGGGGGGTGGCACGGGGGTGTAACACCCCTGAGGCAGGCCAGAGGGGTGAGATTTAAGACCCTGACATGTGTAACACGTCATCGACTCATAAGCAGTGTTTAGACAGACAGGCAATGGATTGATGGTTGCAGAACACTAATGAATCATTCATAACAGGATTCTGATTATTCCCCAGCTATGGTTTTTAATTAGAATGTGCATTAGAATGTGATGTTGTATTGCTGAGAGGGCTTTACATTCCATGTTGTGTTTCCCCTCCAGGACAGCTCTGGAATGAGACTGTGGAAGAGGAAGTGGTTTGTGTTGTCGACTATCTGCTTGTTTTATTACAAAGGTGAAGTCACCACAGGCACACGGGCCAGGGTTTAATTGAGACTAATTAAAATAGTCGCAGGGTGAATTGATTTGGTTATGAAATCCAAGCCAGTCCTCTTAATTCCAAGTCGTCGTGCTCTCAGTGGAGCTAACCTTTCAATCAGAGAGACATGACTGGAATTAGAAAAAGGTTCTGTTCTGTCACAGGCTATTCTCTCTCCCTTCTGTCTTTTTCTTTCTCTATTTTTCCCTCTTTCTTTCACCTCTCCGCCATTCATCACACTGAGCTAGAGATAAGCCTCCAGTCCTGCTGCTGCCACCACAGCGGCTCCTTGAATCATCCTTGAATTATGTCTCTCCAATTACATTTCCCACAGTCACGAATCACCATGCAGGAACATAATGGTGCATTGATGAAGCAGTTATATCATGCTATTTATAAACAGGTAGAATCATTCAAGTAGTCAAGGCAGTGGGCAGCGGTGAGTGTGGTGTGTGGTGGGTTGTTGTGTATTGTGTGATAATGGTCACCTCTTGTGTGTGTGTGTGTGTGTATCCCTCTAGACAGCAGAGAGGAGACGGTTTTGGGAGCATCCCCCTGCCAGTTATGTCATCGCCCTGTGGAGCCTGATGACCACATCAGCCGCAAGTATGCCTTCAAGGTAAGACTAGAGGGCAAGGGTGGAACTAGCTCGGCACCGAATGGAAAATACTGTTACCAGCTACCTCACAGTCTAACCAAGCGCATGAATTGAGACACAGACTGGATATATGGGGTTTTCAACTGTGAAGGAAATGCTAACTAACAGGCATTAGATAAAGTGCTTCACCTTGGTTACAGAGTTAGCAGTCACACAGCCAGGGCCTGTGTGGGCAAGCCAGACAACGTGGGCAGTGCTCCCTCTGATTAGTGTCAGACTGGTGGGCTGTTATAACACTCCCATTCTTACCACATCAGTCTGGATCCTTTCTTTAAAAGCACAGAGATTCATCAAAAAACCTACACAATCTGGACTAAGACTGGCTCTTCCAATGTCTGCTTTGGCCCGTTGCCTGTGCTATGTCGCTTTGACCTGTGAGCTTTCAGTGTGGGCCTTTCATGCAAACCCATTTAATTCACAAGAACACTAAGTGGGAAATGTGACTTCATACTTACTGTACCTCTCATCTGCTATTTTCATAACACGACATGCACCAAACACTTGAGGCCTGTAGGTCTCAATAATGTACAGTTTCAGGGAGTATCAGCCCCAGTAGGTATCTTATCCTGGTCTGAGGTACAGTATCTGTCACTTTAAAGGTCTGTTTGGTAGTGGTGTTACTGATGCTGCTCTGCTCTCTGGCCCCTGTCCTGTACTGTCAGTCAGTCAGCAGGCCCCTGTCATCACCAGTAGAGCTTTAGGATAGCAGCACTCTGAACCCCACCACAGTCCTCCAAACCCCTCTCCTCTCTCACACTCTCCAAAACCTCTCCTCTCCACACTCCTCCAAACCCCTCTCCTCTCCACACTCCTCCAAGCCCCTCTCCTCTCCACACTCTCTAGCCCCTCTACTCTCCACTCCTCCAAGCCCCTCCCTCTCCACATCCTCCCCTTTCCTCCTCCAAGCCCCTCTCCTCTCACACTCCTCAAGCCCCTCCCTCTTCCACACTCCTCCAAGCCCCTCTCCTCTCCACACTCCTCCAAACCCCTCTCCTCTACCACACTCCTCCAAACCCTCTCCTCTCCACACTCTCCAAACCCCTCTTCCTCTCCACACTCCTCCAAGCCCCTCTCCTCTCCACACTCCTCCAAGCCCCTCTCCTCTCCACACTCCTCCAAGCCCCTCTCCTCTCCACACTCCTCCAGCCCCTCTCTCTCCACACTCCTCCAAGCCCCTCTCCTCTCCACACTCCTCCAAGCCCCTCTCTCTCCACATCCAGCCCCTCTCCTCTCCACACTCCTCCAAGCCCTCTCCTCTCCACACTCCTTCCAAGCCCTCTCCTCTCCACACTCCTCCAGCCCCTCTCCTCTCACACCCCTCAGCAGTTCTCCTCTCCACACTCCTCCAAGCCCTCTCCTCTCCACACTCCTCCAAGCCCCTCTCCTCTCACCACTCCTCCAAACCTCTCCTCTCCACACTCTCCATCAAAGCCCTCTCCTCCCACACTCCTCCAAACCCTCTCTCTCCACAACTCCTCAAGCCCTCTCCTCTCCACACTCCTCCAAGGCCCTCTACTCTCCACACTCCTCCAAGCCCCTCTCCTCTCCACACTCCTCCAAGCCCCTCTCCTCTCACACTCTCCAAGCCCCTCTCCCTCTCCACACTCCTCCAAGCCCTCTCCTCTCACACTCTCCAACCCTCCTCCACACTCCTCCAAGCCCCTCTCCTCTCCACACTCCCAACCCTCCTCTCACACTCTCCAAACCCCTCTCCTCTCCACACTCCTCCAAACCCTCTCCTCTCACACTCCTCCAAACCCCTCTCCTCTCCACACTCCTCCAAGCCCTCCCCCCTCTCCTCTCCACACTCCTCCAAGCCCCTCTCCTCTCCACACTCCTCCAAGCCCCTCTCCTCTCCACACTCTCCAAGCCCCTCTCCTCTCCACACTCCTCACAGCCCCTCTCCTCTCCACACTCCCCAAGCCCCTCTCCTCTCCACACTCCTCCAAGCCCCTCTCCTCTCCACACTCTCCAAGCCCTCTCCTCTCACCACTCCTCAAGCCCCCTCTCTCACACTCCTCTAAGCCCCTCCCTCCACACTCCTCCAAGCCCTCTCCTCCACACCCCTCCAAGCAGTCTCTTCACACTCCTCCAGCCCCTGCTCTCCACACTCTCCAAGCCCCTCTCCTCTCCACATCTCCAAGCCCCTCTCCTCTCCACTCTCCAAGCCCCTCTCCTCTCCACACTCCTCAAGCCCTCTCCTCTCCACACTCCAAGCAGTTTTCCTCTCCACCACTCCTTCCAAGCCCCTCTCCTCTCCACACTCCTCAAGCCCCTCTCCTTCGCCACACTCCTACAAGCTAGT
>NC_036850.1:20078986-20084419 GCF_002910315.2 Salvelinus sp. IW2-2015
TAATACCTAATGATCTCTGTAAACATGGGACTGAATGGTCATACAGTAACACCTAATGATCTCTGTAAACATGGGACTGAATGGTCATACAGTAACACCTAATGATCTCTGTAAACATGGGACTGAGATGGTCATTACAGTAATACCTAATGATCTCTGTAAACATGCGGGACTGAATGGTCATACAGAGTAACACCTAATGATCTCTGGTAAACATGGGACTGAATGGTCATACAGTAATACCTAATGATCTCTGTAAACATGGGACTGAATGGTCATTACAGTAATACCTAATGATCTCTGTAAACATGGGACTGAATGGTCATACAGTAATACCTAATGATCTCTGTAAACATGGGACTGAAATGGTCATGCAGTAATACTAATGATCTCTGTAAACATGGGACTTGAATGGTCATACAGTAACACCTAATGATCTCTATAAACATGGGACTGAATGGTCATACAGTAACACCTAATGATCTCTAATAAACATGGGACTGAATGGTCATACAGTAACACCAATGATCTCTGTAAACATGGGACTGAATGGTCATACAGTAACACCTAATGATCTCTGTAAACACTGGACTGAATGGTCATACAGTAATACCTAATGATCTCTGTAAACATGGGACTGAATGGTCATACGAGTAATACCTAATGATCTCTGATAAACATGGGACTGAATGGTCATACAGTAATACCTAATGATCTCTGTGTAAACATGGGACTGAATGGTCATACAGTAATACCTAATGATCTCTTGTAAACATGGACTGAATGGTCATACAGTAACACCTAATGATCTCTATAAACATGGGACTGAATGGTCATACAGTAACACCTAATGATCTCTATAAACATGGGACTGAATGGTCATACAGTAACACCTAATGATCTCTGTAAACATGGGACTGAATGGTCATACAGTAACACCTAATGATCTCTGTAAACATGGGACTGAATGGTCATACAGTAACACCTAATGATCTCTGTAAACATGGGACTGAATGATCATACAGTAAACACCTAAGAATCTCTGTAAACATGGGACTGAATGGTCATACAGTAATACCTAATGATCTCTGTAAACATGGGACTGAATGGTCATACAGTAACACCTAATGATCTCTAAACATGGGACTGAATGTCATACAGTAACAACCTAATTGATCTCTGTAAACATGGACTGAATGGTCATACAGTTAATACCTAATGATCTCTGAAACATGGGACTGAATGGTCATACAGTAATACCTAATGATCTCTGTAACATGGGACTGAATGGTCATACAGTAACACCTAATGATCTCGTAAACATGGACTGAATGGTCATACAGTAACACCTAATGATCTCTGAACATGGACGAATGTCATACGTAACACCTAATGATCTCTTAAACATGGACTGAATGGTCATACAGTAATACCTAATGATCTCTGTAAACATGGGACTGAATGGTCATACAGTAACAACCTAATGATCTCTGTAAACATGGGACTAAGGTCATAAAGTAACACCTAATGATCTCTGTAAACGGGACTGAATGGTCATACAGTAATACCTAATGATCTCTGTAAACATGGGACTGAATGGTCATACAGTAACACCTAATGATCTCTGTAAACATGGGGCTGAATGGTCATACAGTAACACCTAATGATCTCGTTAAACATGGGACTGAATGGTCATAACAGTAACACCTAATGATCTCTGTAAACATGGGACTGAATGGTCATACAGTAATACAATGATCTCTGTAAACATGGGACTGAATGTCATACAGTAAACCTAATGATCTCTGTAAACATGGGGCTGAATGGTCATACAGTAACACCTAATGATCTCTATAAACATGGACTGAATGGTCATACAGTAACACCTAATGATCTCTATAAACATGGGACTGAATGGTCATACAGTAATACCTAATGATCTCTATAAACATGGGACTCAATGGTCATACAGTAATACCTAATGATCTCACTATAACATGGACTGAATGGTCATACAGTAACACCTAATGATCTCTATAAACATGGGACTGAATGGGGCATAACAGTAACACACCTAATGATCTCTAAAAACATGGGACTGAATTGTCATACAGTAATACCTAATGATCTCCTATAAAACATTGGACTGAATGGTCATACAGTAACACCTAATGATCTTGTAAACATGGGACTAATGGTCATACAGTAATACCCCATAATGATCTCTATAAACATGGGACTGAATGGTCATACAGTAATACCTAATGATCTCTATAAACATTGGGCTGAATGGTCATACAGAATTACCTAATGATCTCTATAAACATGGGACTCAATGTCATACAGTAATACCTAATGATCTCTATAAACATGGGACTCATGGTCATATTGTTTGATACATGCTCCTGTTTAACCAGCTTCCTGTTCCTACGGTTGTGTCTGTAATACCACATTTCTTTCACACAGCTCCATTACCACTGAGCCCCCTTGGGCACCAATAACATGTTGTAAACCAGTATATAAAGGAAACCCCGTTCATATACCAACGTGTTTGTTTTTCCAGCCGCAGGGCTCTAGGAGTAGTGGCAAGTACACAGCTTCGGGCAAGAGGGACCAAGCCATCAAGAGGAACCCCAATATCCCTGTGGTGGTCAGGGGATGGCTCTACAAACAGGTGAGCCCTCCACATCACCCCACCTCAGTTCACTGTAGCTACTGTATGGTTCAGAGGAATCTCCATAGTTATGGCTAAGAGTATTAACTCAATGACTGTAGCTACTGTATGGGTCAGAGGAATCTCCATAGTAATGGCTAAGAGTATAACTCAATGACTGTAGCTACTGTATGGTTCAGAGGAACCTCCATAGTTTATGGCTAAGAGTATAACTCAATGACTGTAGCTACTGTATGGTTCAGAGGAACCTCCATAGTTATGGCTAAGAGTATATAACTCAATGACTGTAGCTACTGTATGGTCGTTGAGAGAATCTCCATATGTAATGGCTAAGAGTATAACTCAATGGCATGTAGCTACTGTATGGTTCAGAGGAACCTCCATAGTTATGGCTAAGAGTATAACTCAATGACTGTAGCTATAGCTAAGGGCAGTGTGTTGGGGTCTTATGGTAAACTGTCCTCCACCTCTAACGGGAACACACATACAATCTCACGCGATATTACATCTCTGTCATATTTGTCATGTCATTTACAGTGGCCTTCCACTAATGCATAATTCAGCTAAGTAATGATGAGAGTCCAGGTCTATGAGAATGTACTACAGTATTAATGACTGTGACCTTGTGGACTCTGGCTGAGTAAACAGGGAACGACAGTCATCATTTCTCATTATGAACCCCTTCTATGGATCTCATTTTACCGAGAGGACGGAGGACGGGAGGAGCATGAGAGAGATGTCTCTTTAGGGGTGAGGTATAAGAGGACCACACCCAGGGTGATTGTCTCCTGTTGACTCATGCCCCCTGGCACGCTGGCACGGGGGTGTAACACCCCTGAGGCAGGCCAGAGGGGTGCCCCTCTCCTCTCCACACTCCTCCAAGCCCCTCTCCTCTCCACACTCCTCCAAGCCCCTCTCCTCTCCACACTCCTCCCATCCCATCTCCTCTCCACACTCTGTTCCTCTTTCTCTGTGCCTACATGGGAACATCATTATCTCTCTACTCAGTAGGGCTGTGGGGGAATAAACACAAACACTCTGAATTCCTCTGCTGTTTGATTGTATCTGGTCCAGGGATGTTTCCTATTGCAGACATACAGTAGAACATACAGTAGAACATACAGTAGAACATAGGAAACCAGTTTGTTCATGCCTTATTAACTAGTCATGTTGACAAACACGTGGAGTACGTTTACATCCACCCTCATAATTCGATATTAAACTGATTATGTCAATAGTCATGTAAATGCCTTTCTCTGCTTATCTTAATCRGCGTAAGGTCAWMATCGAAGTAAGCATACACCTGGTTTTCTGAGCAATCTTTTGAATTATTAGGACGTGTAAACACTTAATTGGCGTTCCAGCAGTGTATTTGATCTGCGCGGGCCAGAACCAGCACCAGCCGAGCGAGCCTCCCTCTTTAGCTCGAGTGAAGTGAGTATACAACAACTGATTGTAGGAGTCTTAGAGGTAGTTTACAAACTGTATATGTMCCAACTCATGTGTCCATGTAAACAGGATTATTAGGGAAATCCTTCTTCTTGCATTGCATGTAAACATTTTAATCAAACTATTACATTAATCTGACTATCCACAGTAATCACATTATTGTGTACTTGTAACCACACTCGTTGTTGTATTGTTTCTTGCCTCAGTTGGCAGCAGGGAAAAGGATCCTCCCTCTCAGTTGGTAGAGCATGGCGCTTGCAACGCCAGGGTTGGGGTTCATTCCCCACGGGGGACAGGATGAAATAGTATGAACTTTCCAATTTGTAAGTCGCTCTGGATAAGAGCGTCTGCTAAATGACTTAAAATGTAAATGTAAAACAGCAGACAAGAATTAACCTTCATCCCATAGGCATTTAAGTTTTCTGTTGAGACAGTTAACTGAACAGCTTTGGGTCCTGTCTAATGAAAGATCCTGGTCTGGAACATATGTGATTACCAGAGCGAGAGAGAAAGCTGAGAGGAACAGAGACCTCTTAAATACATGCACTGGATAATTAGCAGAACAGTATGAGAGCAGGAACCTCTCACCTAACCGTGAAATAACTATTCCATCCCTGGGCAAGAGAGAGGCGGACGGAAGAAAGAGCGGCAGGAAGAGCAGGGCAGGGAGGAGAGAGGCAGGAAGAGAGAGGCAGGAAGAAGAAGAGGAGGCAGGAAGAGAGAGGTAGGAAGAGAGAGGGCAGGAGAAGAGAGGCGGGGAGAGAGAGGCGGGGAGAGAGAGGCGGGAGAGAGAGGCGGGGGAGAGAGGGCGGGAGAGAGAGGCGGGAGAGAGAGGCAGTAGGAGAGAGAGAGTAGGGAGAAGAGGTAGGGCAGAGGAGAGAGAGGCAGAGGAGAGAGAGAGGCAGGGAGCAGAGAGAGAGGCAGGAGAGAGAGAGAGAAGACGCTAGAAAATAGCTTCAATTGTATGTAACGTGAAGCTGCAGGAGTAAGTACCCAGGCTATGCACCACAAACACACACAGACACACGTGCACCACACACATACAGTACATACACCCAGGAGGAACAAAAAGCCAAGCACAACGATACATTATGAAAGGACTGCAATTGAACGCCGTCAAACTAGCACATCAACATTCACCCTGAATTGTTCTTCATATAAGGGTCCTCTTGCTCTCCTGGAAGATATGGAGATGGATATTGTGAAACCACTCTGACCCAGCGAGAAACCCATTATTACTTTCTACTCTGTCTTGTACATACACACTGATGAAAATGTGAAAAATATGTTCTATTCTTCCCACTACCCTC
>NC_036850.1:20089210-20098419 GCF_002910315.2 Salvelinus sp. IW2-2015
CATGGCCCGGTGTGGCTCAGTTGGTAGAGCATGGCGCTTGCAACGCCAGGGTTGTGGGTTCATTCCCCACGGGGGACCAGGATGAATATGTATGAACTTTCCAATTTGTAAGTCGCTCTGGATAAGAGCGTCTGCTAAATGACTTAAAATGTAAATGTTAAACAGCAGACAAGACATTAACCTTCATCCCATAGCAGCTTTAAGTTTTCTGTTGAGACAGTTAACTGACAGCTTTGGCCTGTCTAATGAAAGATCCTGGTCTGGAACTATGTGATTACCAGAGCGAGAGAGAAGCTGAGAGGAACAGAGACCTTCTTAAATACATGCACTGGATAATTAGCAGAACAGTATGAGAGCAGGAACCTCTCACCTAACCGTGAAATACATTTCCATCCCTGGAGAGAGAGAGGCGGACGGAGAGAGCGGCAGAGAGAGAGCAGAGAGGCAGGGAGAGGCAGAGAGGAGAGAGAGAGAGGCAGGAAGAGAGAGGCTAAGGAAGAGAGAGGCAGGAAGAGAGAGCGGGGAGAGAGAGGCGGGGAGAGAGAGCGGGGAGAGAGAGACGGGAGAGAGAGGCGGGGAGAGAGAGGCGGGAGGAGAAGAGAGCAGGGAGAGAGAGTAGGAGAGAGAGGTAGGGAGAGAGAGAGAGGCAGGGAGAGAGAGAGGCAGGGAAGAGAAGAGGCAGGGAGAGAGAAGAGAGAAGACGCTAGAAAATAGCTTCAATTGTATGTAACGTGAAGCTGCAGGAGTAAGACCCAGGCTATGCACCACAAACACACACAGACACACGTGCACACACAACATACAGTACATACACCCAGGAGGAACAAAAAGCCAAGCACAAGATACATTATGAAAGGACTGCAATGTTAACGCCCGTCAAACTAGCACATCCATGTTCTTGTCTTGTTGTTTGTCGACTGTCTTGTGTAAGCTGTTTGTTGTTGTGATTTGAGAGATCTGTGGTATCTCAATGTTTTGTGAGAATGCAGTTGGGAAGTCATTAGAGTTAATGCAGACAACTACCAGTTAATAACCTATAAAAAACGCATGAGGCACTAAAGAGCAGAGTTTCCCATCCTATCCTAGCCTTACCCCCGGTTCTAGCAGCCTATGGCCAACTATGTTCTCTTCAGCCATTTTCCCTCTCCAGAGTGTGGTGTTGTGGTGTGTTGCTGTAGTGTTGTGTTTGCTAGTGTGGGTCTGTATTTTAGTCCGCTTGCTGCTTCTGCCGGTTCTAGCAACAGCATCAATGTTAATCTACACTGAACAAAAATATAAATGCAACATGTAAATTGTTGGGCCCACGTTTCATGAGCTGAAATAAAAGATCCCCGAAAATGTCCATATGCACAAAAAGTGTATTTCTCTAAAATGTTTTGCACAAATTTGTTTACATCCCTGTTAGTGAGCATTTCTCCTTTGCGAAGATAATYCATCCACCTGACAGCTGTGGCATATAATAAACTGATTAAACAGCTTGATCATTACACAGGTGCACCTTGTGCTGGGGACAATAAAATGCCACTCTATAATGTGAAGTTTCAAATTATGAGGGAACGTGCAATTTGCATGCTGACTGCAGGAATGTCAGAKAATTTCATGTTTATTTCTCTACAATAAGCCGCCTCCAATGTCGTTTTAGAGAATTTGGCAGTACGTCCAACCRACTTCACAACCGCAGACCACGTGTATGGCGTCATGTGGGCGAGCGGTTTGCTGATGCCAACGTTGTGAACAGAGTGCCCCATGGTGGCGRTGGGGTTATGGTATGGGCAGGCAGGCATAATCTATGGATAATCAACACAATTGCATTTTATTGATGGCAATGTGAATGCACAGAGGTATCGTGACGAGTTCCTGAGGCCCTTTGTCATGACATTCATCCGCCGCCATCACCTCATGTTTCAGCTTGATAATGCACAGCCCCATGTCGCAAGGATCTGTACACAATTACTGGAAGCTGAAAATATCCGAGTTATTCCATGGCCTGCATACTCACCAAATATTTCACCCATTGAGCATGTTTGGGATGCTCTGGATCAATGTGTATGAAAGCGTGCTCCAACTTCGCACAGCCATTGAAGAGGAGTGGGACAACATTCCACAGGCCACAATCAACAGCCTGATCAACACTATGCGAAGGAGATGTGTCKCGTTGCATGAGCCAAATGGTGGTCCCACCAGATACTGACTGGTTTTCTGATCCACGCCCCAACCTTTTTGGTATCTGTGACCAACAGATGCATATCTGTATTCCCAGTCATGTGAAATCCATAGATTAGGACCTAATGCATTTATTTCAATTGACAGATCCTTATATGAACGTGTAACTCATAAAAATTCCTTTTGAATTGTGCACGCATGTTGGTGTTTATATTTTATCTTCAGTATCAATTCACTCTCTTGAGTTGATGACTAGCCAGCCGAGAACAGCAGAGAGACACTTTGTTTTCTGGGAGCAGTCAATGACCTTTACCTTCTGTTCCGTTTGCTTCTCTTCCACTGTGTTTATCTCTCGTGTGTTTCCTATGTGGTTGAATGGCCTCCTGTTGTGTGACTGTGGCACTGGTGAGCGAGCGCACGTCCCCCGGGCACGTACTCCTGAAACACGCTAGCGGGCGCCCCTCTGCATGAATACGCGTTTTTATTTCCTTCATCCCTCTAGAGGACCGTCACCTTGTTGCTTCATTCTCGTGCTCAATAGTCTATTGTTCATACCAAACAAAAAAGAATGCACATTTAATTATGATTTTTCTGCATCAATCACGGATGGATGGATCCATGCCAAGTGTTCTCAAAATATCATAGGTTGGCTAATTTCACTGACGTTTGCCTTTGAAGCCAAACCTGTTCTTGATGTTAACTTGTGTGTCAAATCTGTTGGACGACATAATTCAATGAAACCACCCATCAGTCCAAAGCCTGATACCACTCGGTCTACTTGTTGTGGGGTTTTAGACCCTGTTAGCACTGGTATTGGGCCCCGCCTCCGCCATATCAGTCATCAGGGACACTTGTCGATCACCATGTGAACCGTGGATAGCTGAGGTCTCACTGGGCATGGGCCATCCATCTTCTCAGTCCTCTCCCATCCATCCCTTTTCCACACTCCTCTCCGTTCACTGCCTGCTTCTCTGTTGGCCTCATCACCAATCGCATTCAACAAACATTCAGGGTCTAATCTAGCCACATCTAGCTGATGAGCCAGCTGTATTTAAATGTTTCTGTGTATTGTACAACAGGCCATATGCATTAGTGCCATGGAACTGGGCATTTGATTAATGATGGTTTGTTTTTGTAAATGTTATAGGACCATTTACCCTAGTATTAGCAAGATTGCCACTTTCTCGTCTTGTGACCAGAGGCCTGAATAAGTCTACAATTTAATCCTTCATCTCAGATATGTAGGTGCCACTGAATGGAATCTGATAATCATTTTGATTTGGGATACTCTGTTACAGAGGAGGTAAAATTTGTTTTATTTAGGCTGGATCATGTTGTTGAATTTGTATATTATTAGTTATTTTTATTCCGTAATGTATTGATTGTTGCGGCCTTCTTGGCCAGGTCTCCTGAAAAAGAGACCTCTGGGTCTCAATGCTTTTCCTGGTTAAAATCAAGGTTAAATGATAAAAATGAAATTAAGACATTATCAGATTAAAAAAAAATGTTGATTGGTTTTTATCTCGACGGCATTCTTAAAGTCAAAGATTCAGCTGTAGATAAACACCCAGGTTCATTTTACCAATTGGAAAGTGCTTTAAGACCAGACTAGAGGTCGACCGATTAATCGGTAAATGGCCGGATATTAATTAGGCGATTTCAAGTTTTTCCATTAACAATCGGAAATCGGTATTTTGGGACACCGATTTGACCGTTTTTTTTTTTTTTTAACACCTTATTTAACTAGGCAAGTCAGGTTAAGAACACATTCATTATTTTCTAATGACGGCCTAGGAATGTGGGTTAACTGCCTTGTTAAGGGGTCAGAACGACAGATTTTTACCTTGTCAGCTCAGGGATTCAATCTTGCAACCTTACGGTTAACTGAGTCCAACGCTCTAACACCTGCCCTTACATTGGCCCACTCCACAAGGGGGCCTGTACGCGCAAATGCATAAGAAGCCAGGTTAATAATCATATCACTAGTTCTAACTACACATGGGTTGGATGATATTACTAAGTTTAATCTAGCGGTGATGTGCCTGCGTTGCATATAATTGATTGCGGTCCATTCGCGAAGAAAGAAGACTGTTCGTTGCTCCAACCGGTGTACCTAACCATTAAAACATCAATGTGCGTTCTTAAAATCAATACAACAGAAGTACATATTTTAAACCTGCATATTTAGCTAAAGAAATCCAGGTTAGGGCAGGCAATAGTTAACCAGGTGTGAAATTTGTGTCACTTCTCTAGCGTTCATTGCACGCAAGAGTCAGGGTTATTATGCAAAGAGTTTTGGGCGCCTGGCTCGTTGCGAACTATTTGCCAGAGAAATGTAGTAATCATACATTAACATTGAAGGTTGTGCAATGTAACAGGAATATTTAGTACTTAGGGGATGCCACCGTTAAGATAAACACTACGAACGGTTCCATTATTTCCACTTGAAAGAATAATGTTTGTGTTTTCGAGATTGATAGTTTCCGGATTTCGACCATATTATATGACCTAAGGCTCGTATTTCTGTGGTGTTAATATGTTATAATTAAGTCTATGATTTGAATAACGTGTTGACTGAGCGATGGGTAGGCAAACAGCAGGCTCGTAAGCTTCATTCAAACAGCACTTTATAGTGCGTGTTGCCAGCAGGCTCGTCGCCTGTGGCTTCAAGGCATGCGCTGTTTATGACTGTCAAGGCCTTCACTCCCGAGATTAGGCTGGTTTTAACCGCATGTTGAAATGGGGCTAGCTAGTTAGCGGGTGCCGCTAATAGCGTTGCAAACGTCACTCGCTCTGAGACTTGGAGTAGTTGTTCCCCTGTGCTCTGCATGGAGTAACGCTGCTGTCGAGGGTGGCTGTTGTCGTGATTGTGTTCCTGGTTCGAGCCCCAGGTGAGGAGCGACGGGAGAGGACGGAAGCTATACTTGTTACACTGGCAAAATTATAAAGTGCGTATAAGAAAACGATCCAATAGTCAAAGGATTTATGAAATACAAAATGGCTATAGAGAGAATAGTCCTATAATCCTATTATAACTACAACCTAAAAGTTCTTACCTGGAATTATGAAGACTCATGTTTAAAAGGAACACCAGCTTTCATTATGTTCTCATCGTTCTGAGCAAGGAACTTAAACGTAGCTTTCTTAATGGCACATTATTGCACTTTTACTTTATTCTCCAACACTTTGTTTTGCTTTTTTGCATATTTAAACCAAATTGAACATGTTTCATTATTTATTTGAGGCTAAATTGATTTTATTGATGTTTATATTAAGTTTCAAATAAGGTGCTAATTCAGGTATTGTTGTAGATTGTCATATTACAAATACCGATTAATCGGTTTGATTTTTTAAAATGTATCGGCTTTTTTGGGGCTCCAATAATCGGTATCGGTACTCGGCCGTTGAAAAAGTATTAATCGGTTGACTTCTAGACCAGACCCACCTAATGCTTGATGTCTTAAGGGAGCCTTTAAATAGAGCTTCAAGTCTTCCATGGCTAAAGAGGGGAGAGAGCGCGTAATAGCTAGAGGTTCCTCCAATTATTTACTCACCGTTAAAATTCACACTTCTTTTTGTGAAAGAGGAACTGTGGAAAGTAAGTAACTGTTCCGACACGAAACATCCCCACATTGTTGATGTGTGTGGTAGACTGCAGAGCTGGTGAGTATGGATGTGGACCCTRTGTCATGGGTCTGGGTCTGGCCTGTCCATTCAGCACTTTTCTCTGGGGGATTCAGTTGGGATCAAGCTGGCACTATGCTGCTGGATAATACAGGACTCTGCAATCAAAATAGGCTTTGTTAACCCCACTGCCAAGTAAGATCACTACMRCTGATCACAAGTTACAGTACAATACTAAACAGAAACACAACATGATGGTGGATGCACTTGTTGTACGCTAAAGAGAAGTTTTCAGTGATTTAGAATGGATTGCTGTTTGTTTGTAAATGTAGGATCGATTCCTGGTAGACATAGGGTGAATTCCAAATGGCATCCTAATTCCTATATGGTGCACTACTTTGAAGAGTTGTGTAATAGGTACAGGCAAAATGATGGTCTGGGACTATGCATGGACTAGCAGGCWGGCCAGTACTGKGTGATACAGGTTGTATTGTAATGGGAAAGGCAGTAGAGKGGTTTGGAGAGCAGAAAGCTRTATAAAGGTTTTCGTTGTGCTGGAGGACTGGGCAGTGTAGTAGTTTGGGGTGGAACTGTGTTGGGAAAAKGCTGATCTGTGTTGTAATTGGACAGTAGGTTGTCGGTGGCAGCGTTGGCCCCCTATCAGGKCCGGATGGGGGAGATTAGCCTTGTGGTGGGGYGTTGGGRTGGGCAGATTTACAGTAGGGGCCAGACAGGAGGGAAAGCCCATTACACTATACTGTAGAGACAGATCTACTCTAGCCTGTAGCAGCCAGGGACCAGGGTAAGTCTAATTATGAGGTTTCTCTTTGTGTTGTGCTTGTCTCACTGTGTGTTTTTGTACTATGTATGTCTCTCGTGTGCATATGGGTGAGAGGTTGTGTTTTGTAACAATGCTATAGCTAGGCAAACTGGGTACGCTATGTTGAGTTACTGTAAGTTTGTGTGAAATTAGTTTGTGCCCAAGGGTATTAATGAGGAATTTGCTGTGCATTGGGACTTGTAAAACACTTCAAATATAGAGACGGAACTGACTACTTGTCTAACTTTAAAACCAATGCTTCTTCATGCGTGGCGTGTTGCATCAGCATCTTTAGTGTAGAGACAATGGTGCCTCTTGCTTTTGTTATTATTTTTGTAAGTTCTGGTGATGGCTTTGAGTCCCATTGTGAGCTAATATGCTAACTTGCTCTCTCTGATTCTTCATTTGCAGAACGTACCCTTTGACCCCTCAACMCCTCCATCCCATCTTTCCCATCCTTTTTTTGGTTCTGATGTGTCTCTTCTCTTCTCTCCACAGGCGAGCCACACAGGAATGCGCTCCTACATTTACAATAAGAACTCTGTGATTGGCTCGCAGGCAGAGCACGGTGGGATGAGGACGTACTTCTTCAGTGCCGACACGCAGGAGGACATGAATGGTTGGATCCGAGCCATGAATCAGGCTGCTCTCATGCAGAGTCAAGGCATCAAGAGGTTAGTCCCTCCCTTCCAGGCCATTCCTTGTTGTCCCCAATAGTCCCCTCTGTAGTGTCCCCAATAGTCTCATCTGTAGTTATCCCAATAGNTGGGCAGATTTACAGTAGGGGCCAGACAGGAGGGAAAGCCCATTACACTATACTGTAGAGACAGATCTACTCTAGCCTGTAGCAGCCAGGGACCAGGGTAAGTCTAATTATGAGGTTTCTCTTTGTGTTGTGCTTGTCTCACTGTGTGTTTTTGTACTATGTATGTCTCTCGTGTGCATATGGGTGAGAGGTTGTGTTTTGTAACAATGCTATAGCTAGGCAAACTGGGTACGCTATGTTGAGTTACTGTAAGTTTGTGTGAAATTAGTTTGTGCCCAAGGGTATTAATGAGGAATTTGCTGTGCATTGGGACTTGTAAAACACTTCAAATATAGAGACGGAACTGACTACTTGTCTAACTTTAAAACCAATGCTTCTTCATGCGTGGCGTGTTGCATCAGCATCTTTAGTGTAGAGACAATGGTGCCTCTTGCTTTTGTTATTATTTTTGTAAGTTCTGGTGATGGCTTTGAGTCCCATTGTGAGCTAATATGCTAACTTGCTCTCTCTGATTCTTCATTTGCAGAACGTACCCTTTGACCCCTCAACMCCTCCATCCCATCTTTCCCATCCTTTTTTTGGTTCTGATGTGTCTCTTCTCTTCTCTCCACAGGCGAGCCACACAGGAATGCGCTCCTACATTTACAATAAGAACTCTGTGATTGGCTCGCAGGCAGAGCACGGTGGGATGAGGACGTACTTCTTCAGTGCCGACACGCAGGAGGACATGAATGGTTGGATCCGAGCCATGAATCAGGCTGCTCTCATGCAGAGTCAAGGCATCAAGAGGTTAGTCCCTCCCTTCCAGGCCATTCCTTGTTGTCCCCAATAGTCCCCTCTGTAGTGTCCCCAATAGTCTCATCTGTAGTTATCCCAATAGGCTCCTCTGTAATTATCCCCAATAGGCTCCTCTGTAGTTATCCCCAATAGTCTCCTCTGTAGTTATCCCCAATAGTCCCCTCTGTAGTTATCCCCAATAGTCCCCTCTTTAGTTATCCCCAATAGTCCCCTCTGTAGTTATCCCCAATAGTCCCCTCTGTAGTTATCCCCAATAGTCCCCTCTGTAGTTATCCCCAATAGTCTCCTCTGTAGTTATCCCCAATAGTCCCCTCTGTAGTTATCCCCAATAGTTTACTCTTTAGTTATCCCCAATAGTCTCCTCTGTAGTTAATATCCAATAGTCTCCTCTCTAGTTATCCCCAATAGTCTCCTCTGTAGTTATCCCCAATAATCTCCTCTGTAGTTATCCCCAATAGTCCCCTCTGTAGTTATACCCAATAGTCTCCTCTGTAGTTATCCCCAATAGTCTCCTCTGTAGTTATCCCCAATAGTCTCCTTTGTAGTTATCCCTTAATAGTCTCCTCTGTAGTGTCCAAATATTCTCCTCTGTAGTTAATCCCAATAGTCCCCACTAGTTATCCACAATAGTCTCCCCTGTAGTGTCCCAAATAGTCTCTTTGTAGTCATCCCCAATAGTCTCCTCTGTAGTTATCCCCAATAGTCTCCTCTGTAGTGTCCCCTATAATGTCCTCTGTAGTTATCCCCTATAATCTCCTCTGTAGTTATCCCCAATAGTCTTCCCTGTAGTGTCCCAAATAGTCTCTTTGTAGTTATCCCAAATAGTCTCCTCTGTCGTGTCCCATATGGTCTCCTCTGTAGTTATCCCCAAAAGTCTACTCTAGTTATCCCCAAAAGTCTACTCTAGTTATCCCCAATAGTCTCCTCTGTAGTTATCCCCAATAGTTTCCTCTGTAGTCATCCCCAATAGTCTCCTCTGTAGTTATCCCCACTAGTTTCCTCTGTAGTTATCCCCAATAGTCTCCTCTGTAGTTATCC
>NC_036850.1:20103459-20106331 GCF_002910315.2 Salvelinus sp. IW2-2015
CTAGAAAGCTCAGCCATCCAGCCACGGAGGTAGAGGTAGACAGGCTCTCCCCAGACACTCTCCCTGGCCCCTCACACCCCAGGAATGGCCAGGCCCACACAGTCCTCGCCACGCTGCCCCCTGAGCAGAATGGGAACGTCGTGTATAAGAGGGGCTTTGTCCCACGGACAGCCACAGAGAAGCAGGTGCAGAGGAAGACTGCTCTGGCTCAGGTGGAGCACTGGGTCAAAGTACAGAAGGGAGATCCCAAGAGGTCAGTCAGAAGACCTACATTACTCATCTAATCTAATCTTTACTCTTATCCTGAGCATAATCTTATCCTTAGCTTCAGTGATGWTAACCCTAACCATCACAGGAGGTTGATGGCATCTTAATTGTGGAGAACGGGTTCGCTGTAATGGTGGGAGTGGAATAGGTGGAATGGTATCAAATACATCAAGCACATGATTTCCATGTGTTTGATGCCATTCCCTTTTTTCCATTCCGGACATTATTATGAGCCGTTCTCCCCTTAGCAGCCTGCTGTGCTAACTATAGCCTCAGCCCATGCCCCAATGTCAACCATTCAATTGACATACTGTATTGTAACAAACTTTTTATAAATGTCTCCCCCTGGTGGCGATTGTGAATGTCTCAGCTCTGAACTGCTTTTTCACTGTCACTTACTTAAATGCACTTTAGTTTCAACTCAGTATTGATGCTCATTTATGTACCTGGTGAAATAAGTAGACTGCACAGTTTKTAAAAGGCTTTATCCCTGTTTCCTAACCTTAGCAACACACCTACTACTGAGTACGCCCTCCCCCTTCCYCGGCGGACGCCTCCCCTGCAGCCTAARGCCGTGGTAGTAGAGGCCTACCAGACATTGCCAAAGACCCCCAGACTCCCGTCTGGCGGGAGCTCCCCTTCGGCGCCCCGCAACCTGCCCAGCGACTACAAATACGCCCACGACCGGCTCAGCCACTTCCGCATGTCCACCGATGAGCGCATGGCCACCAAGGAGGGCATGGTATGGCAGCTGTATGAGTGGCAGCAGCGCCAGCAGTTCCGCCACGGCAGCCCCACGGCGCCCATCTACACCGGGCCAGACTTCCTGGACACAGCCTCCTTCAGGGTCATTGTGGAGCTGCCTCGAAACCTTCCAAACCCTGTAGCAACTTAAACTGGGGGGCACACTTTATTTCAAATAAGAGGAGGAGGATGGAAATAATACATGGATAGAGAAAAAATATGCTGTGTGCACAAATGAGTTTGTTAAGTTGCAGGCATTCCTTTAAGTTTGGGGGTGCTACATTTTCAGAAATGCCCAGTAGCGGGGACAGAAAGCCTAGAACAATCTGAACCCACACTGGCAGGCATATTCATCCGTGTGAAATGTTCATTGAGTTGCCATTCTGTTTGATCTTGAAATGGGAATGTAGCTAATAACTCGTGTTGATGTCTTTGTTTTTCCCACAGACTAGTCAGCTGGTAGAGACGGTTCAATCCACCATTGGCTACATCACACACACAGTCAGCCGCACCAAGCTTTGCATGGAAACGTGTACAGCTTCTGTCATTGTTCATTTATCTTCATCAACACCCAGGTTTAAAACTATCTCTGCGTTTATATTAGGACTGATTAAAGATGAATGCTGAAGGGAACGTCAAATGTGAATACATTTCAGTTCAGAAAGCAGCACCATTTTTCAGCTGGTGGATTTCAGTGCTGTGTGCGCTGGAAGGGCCTTGTGTGGTTGGTGCGGGGAGAGAGGAGCAGGTAGTTGTGGTAGGATGCTTAGCGCCCACAGCTCTCGGGCCTGAAGAGCTGAGCCCGCACTGCTTGACCCCTTGGTGGCCAGGTGTTGAAGTGCTCTCTCTTCTGCCCTCCCTCTCTTCCTCTCCCTGGCCTGGGCCTGACCCTACTGCAGCCGGAGGAGCTGACCCTGCTGCTCATTCAAGCTCAGGAGTCACCAGGCCAAGATGGGTGGTGTCCACGGCGACGCCCTCCACCACCTACATCACAACGGCCTCCTAGGCCCAGCCTGCAGGTCAGGCCCCCTCATATCCTCAACCCCTGCAGCCGCCCTGCTCTGCAGGCCCACTCCAATGATTCGTGGATCCCCAGCCCCCAGCCAAATCCTCATCACCCGCAGTCTGTGTCTCTGCTAGTGTTTTGGTCCCAGCTCCATCATTCATTGGACTGTGGTGGTGTGTTGTCGCGTTCTGTTGTTAGTGGCTTCGGTGCGCCCCTGCTAGCATGGACTGTCTGCAGCTATAGATACACCAGCCCTGTGGCCTCACTCATCTGTCGGCATAATGTAGCACCGTTGAGCCTTATAGAGACGTGATTTGTTAAAAAACAAACATGATGTTGCTCCCAAGCCATATCAAGCATGTTGCTTGTTGACTATGCACCGTGCCTGTCTTCACATACACTATACTCTAGCCTATCTTCTGTTGTTTGAGGTCTTTGCAAACCTGGATAACTACAATGAGAAATGTATTTGTGACTTTTCTTACACATTCCCCTCTAAGTCCTGGTTGTGTGAACTGTGTGTATCTGAGAGGTCACTCTTATTAGTGTAAAGTGACCCTGGGTATACAGGCTGGCTCAGGAGTGTGTCTCCCTAGAGCAGGGGTAGGCAACTACATTCAGCCCCGGGACGATTTCTATTGGAGCGAATGGTCAGGGGGCTGGAACTTAATTATAATATTTGTACACTGAAAATTGTATTCTATTTGAAGAATACCTTGATTACACAGAGTCATGATCACATATGTCTCTTTTTTTTATTTGTGGGAATATACTTGGGAACAGATTTCCTAAATGAAACTGAATTCCTGGTGATTTTACAGTCTCTTTTTTGACCAAAAAATAAATACAATAAAA
>NC_036850.1:20108608-20123266 GCF_002910315.2 Salvelinus sp. IW2-2015
AAGATGCCTGTTGCCGACCCCTGCCCTAGAAGAGCCAGTCCAAACACAGTGCTCTGTTCTCAGACCTGCACACCACAGTGAAGCTGTAAAGGTGCTCAATGACAACCATGCTCAGTCTCTCTCCATCAACGCTTATGTTCTCTTCATCCTCATGTGGACATCATTTACCCATGCCAGAGATTTGGTGGCGAACTGAATTACAAGCAGTGTACTGCCCTATGAAATGCTTAAGCTATTTGTGTAAGCATCCCTAAACTATTTAGATAGCAGCCCTACACTACAATCTAGTTTGGTGTAAATTCTCATAATATAACTGAATCAATCTGCCTGATTTTTCTGTCCTATTTTGCCTCACTAATATTCATTTGACTGTGGTGATATGATCTCTCCAATGAGAATGAAGTAGAGATATAGAGTTGTGCTGTAACAGCACCTGACTAGTCTTCCTATACTATAGTCTCCTAGCATCCTTTGCAGTCTTGTGATCTGTCTCTCCATTCCTCATTGTCTGTCAGGCAGATGATACTTACATGCAACTGAAGAAGGACCTGGATTATCTCGATCTGAAGGTGGGCCCCAAGAGAAAAGATCACGTAAATGATGATTTATCTCTCTTCCTCCTCTCTCCTCTGTAGCCTGCATCCTGCTCTTCCTTCCACTGTCTACAGTGTCAGTCTCTTCCTCATTCACACACCTCCTTCTGCTGCTCTCTCCTCTTCTTTCTGACCTCGTTCCTCAGGGCTGTGTGGTTTAGGTTGATGTTGGAATTTAAACTGTCTTCTGTGTGTTTTAACCACTGTTGTTTTTGTTACTAATGCTCTGTATACTGAGAATAATGCTATGCTGCATTCATCTGTGTCTTTACTATCAATTCAGCAAAGAAAACAACTTGAGTGCAATATGATCTCATACATAAAATGATATGATTATTGGCTACAGTATAAATTATACCATCTTCTATATTGTGTCAAAGCTAGCTATTCTTGCAATTGGATAAAAGTACATTGGGAATAGCACATGTTCACCTTGAAAACTTGGGGTCAAAATATCATACCTCCACTGATGGTAAATGAAGTTTCAAGTTACACAGTACTACATGTCAAAAACTATGTTTTGCATCATGTAAATTTCACTTCCCATCAAGCAGTGCTGCTAAAAGAGACCTACAATGGGCGCGTTCGACATTGCAGCCGACTTTAAAGGCGAGTCGAGACTGACTGATCTACAAATCACCTTGCATCCTACAGTAAATAACTACACAATATTATTTGTAGATCAGTCAGTCAGTCACAATTTAACCATGATACATCACGGATTTGATGCACTCGAGCCCAGAAAATATCTTGCTGCTGTGCGGCTTCATATACACTACCGGTCATAARTTTTAGAACACCTACCCATTCAATGGTTTTTATTTTATTTTGACTATTTTCTACATTGTAGAATAATAGTGAAGACATCAAAACTATGATATAATACATATGGAATCATGTAGTAACCAAAAAAGTGTTAAACAAATGAAAATGTATTTTATATTTGAGATTCTTCCAATAGCCATCATTTGCCTTGATGACAGCCTTGCACACTCTTGGCATTCTCTCAACCAGCTTCATGAGGTAGTCACCTGGAATGCATTTCAATTAACAGGTGTGCCTTCTTTAAAGTCCATTTGTGGAATTTATTTATGCATTGGAGCCAATCAGTTGTGTTGTGACAAGGTAGGGGGGGACAAACAGAAGATAGCCCTATTTAGTAAAATACCAAGTCCATATTATGGCAAGAACAGCTCAAATAAGCAAAGAGAAACGACAGTCCATCATTACTTCAAGACATGAAGATTAGTCAATACGGAAAATATTAAGAACTTTGAAAGTTTATTGAAGTGCAGTCGCAAAAACCATCAAGCGCTATGATGAAATTGGCTCTCATGAGGACCGCCACAGGAAAGGAAGACCCAGAGATACCTCTGCTGCAGAGGATAAGTTCATTAGAGTTACCAGCCTCAGAAATCCAGCCCAACAAATGCTTCACAGAGTTCAAGTAACAGACACATCTCAACATCAACTGTTCAGAGGAGACTGTGTGAATCAGATCAAATCAAATTTATTTATATAGCCCTTCTTACATCAGCTGATATCTCAAAGTGCTGTACAGAAACCCAGCCTAAAACCCCAAACAGCAAGCAATGCAGGTGTAGAAGCACGGTGGCCAGGAAAAACTCCTAGAAAGGTCAAAACTTAGAAGAAACCTAGAGAGGAACCAGGCTATGAGGGTGGCCAGTCCTCTTTCTGGCTGTGCCGGGTGGAGATATAAACAGAACATGGCCAAGATTTCAAATTTCATAAATGACCAGCATGGTCAAATAATAATAATCACAGTAGTTGTCGAGGGTGCAACAAGTCAGCACACACTCAGGAGTAAATGTCAGTTGGCTTTTCATAGCCGATTATTAAGAGTATCTCTACCGCTCCTGCTGTCTTTAGAGAGTTGAAAACAACAGCAGGTCTTGGACAGGTGTAGCACGTCTGGTGAACAGGTCAGGGTTCCATAGCCGCAGGCAGAAACAGTTGAAACTGGGAGCACAGCACGGCCAGGTGGACTGGGGACAGCAAGGAGTCATCATGCCAGGTAGTCCTGAGGCATGGTCCTAGGGCTCAGGTTCTCCGAGAGAGAGAAGAGAGAATTAGAAGAGCATACTTAAATCCACACAGGACACCGATAAGACAGGAGAAGTACTCCAGATATAACAGACTGACCCTAGCCCCCTGACACATAAACTACTGCAGCATAAATACTGGAGGCTGAGGCAGGGAGGTCAGGAGACACTGTGGCCCCATCCGATGATACCCCCGGACAGGGCCAAACAGGCAAGAATATAACCCCACACACTTTGCCAAAGCACAGCCCCCACACCACTAGAGGGATATCTTCAACCACCCAACTTACCATCCTGAGACAAGCCGAGTATAGCCCACAAAGATCTCCGCCACGGCACAACCCAAGGGGGGGCACCAACCCAGACAGGAAGATCACGTCAGTGACTCAACCCACTCAAGTGACGCACCCCTTCTAGGGGCGGCATGGAAAGAGCCACAAGTAAGCCAGTGACTCAGCCCCTGTAATAGGGTTAGAGGCAGAGAATCCCAGTGGAGAGAGGGGAAACGGCCAGGCAGAGACAGCAAGGGCGGTTCATTGCTCCAGAGCCTTTCCGTTCCTTCACACTCCTGGGTCAGACTACACTCAATCATAGGACCTACTGAAGAGATGAGTCTTCAGTAAAGACTTAAAGGTTGAGACCGAGTTTGCGTCTCTCATATGGGTAGGTAGACCATTCCATAAAAATTGAGCTCTATAGGAGAAAGCCCTGCCTCCAGCTGTTTGCTTGGAAATTCTAGGACAATTAGGATGCCTGCGTCTTGTGACCATAGCGTACATGTAGGTATGTACGGCAGGACCAAATCGGAAAGATAGGTAGGAGCAAGCCCATGTAATGCTTTGTAGGTTAGCAGTAAAACCTTGAAACCAGCCCTTGCTTTAACAGGAAGCCAGTGTAAGGGAGGCTAGCACTGGAGTAATATGATTTTAAAAATTGGTTCTAGTCAGGATTCTAGCAGCCGTATTTAGCACTAACTGAAGTTTATTTAGTGCTTTATCTGGGTAGCCGGAAAGTAGAGCATTGCAGTAGTCTAACCTAGAAGTAACAAACGCATGGATTAATTTTTCTGCATCATTTTTGACGAAAAGTTTCTGATTTTTGCAATGTTACGTAGATGGAAAAAAGCTGTCCTTGAAACAGTCCTTGATATGTTCGTCAAAAGAGAGATCAGGGTCCAGATAACGCCGAGGTCCTTCACAGTTTTATTTGAGACGACTGTACAAACCATCAAGATTAATTGTCAGATTCAACAGAAGATCTCTTTGTCTTGGGACCTAGAAACAAGCATCTCTGTTTTGTCCGAGTTTAAAAAGTAGAAAGTTTGCAGCCATCCACTTCCTTTTATCTGAACACAGGCTTCTAGCGAGGGCAATTTTGGGGCTTCACCATGTTTCATTGAAATGGTCATGGTCAAATTCTGCAAAGAACCACTACTAAAGACACCAATAGGCCTCCCGGGGGCGCAGTGGTCGTCTAGGCACTGCATCGCAGTGCTAGCTGCGCCACCAGAGTCTCTGGGTTCGCGCCCAGGCTCTGTCGCAGCCGGCCGCGACCGGGAGGTCCGTGGGGCGACGCACACTTGGCCCATAGCGTCGTCCGGGTTAGGGAGGGTTTGGCCGGTAGGGATATCCTTGTCTCATCGCGCTCCAGCGACTCCTGTGGCGGGCCGGGCGCAGTGCGCGCTAGCCAAGGGGGCCAGGTACACGGTGTTTCCTCCGACACATTGGTGCGGCTGGCTTCCGGGTTGGAGGCGCGCTGTGTTAAGAAGCAGTGCGGCTTGGTTGGGTTGTGCTTCGGAGGACGCGTGGCTTTCGACCTTCGTCTCTCCCGAGGCCATACGGGAGTTGTAGCGATGAGACAAGATAGTAATTACTAGCGATTGGATACCACGAAAATTGGGGAGAAAATGGGATAAAATTTATTAAAAAAAATAAATTAAAAAAATTTAAAAAAAAGACACCAATAAGAATAAGAGACTTGCTTGGGCCAAGAAACACGAGCAATGGACATTAGACCGGTGGAAATTTGTCCTTTGGTCTGGAGTCCAAAGTCTAGATTTTTGGTTCCAACCGCTGTCTCTTTGTGAGACGCAGTGTGGGTGAACAGATGATCTCCGCATGTATATTTCCCACCGTAAAGCATAGAGGAGGAGGTGTTATGGTGTATTTATTTAGAATTCAAGGCACATTTAACCAGCATGGCTACCACAGCATTCTGCAGCGATATACCATCCCATCTGGTTTGGGCTTAGTGGAACTATCATTTGTTTTTTCAACAGGACAATGACCCAACACACCTCCAGGCTGTGTAAGGGCTATTTTACTAAGAAGGAGAGTGATGGTGTGCTGCATCAGATGACCTGGCCTCCACAATTACCCAACCTCAACCAAATTGAGACGTTTGGGATGAGTCAGACAGCAGAGTAAAGGAAAAGCAGCCAACAAGTGCTCAGCATACGTGGGAACTTCAAGACTGTTGGAAAAGCATTCCAGGTGAAGCTGGTTGAGAGAATGCCAAGAGTGTGCAAAGCTGTCATCTAGGCAAAGGGTGGCTATTTGAAGAATCTCAAACATATCAAAATATATGTTATATTTAACACTTTTGGTTACCACATGATTCCATATGTGTTATTAGTTTAGTTGTATGTCTTCACTATTATTCTACAATGTAGAAAATAGCAAAAATAAAGAAAAATCCTTGAATGTGTAGGTGTTCTAAAACTTTTTACTGGTAGTGTAAGTCTAATGCCAGCTTTAGCAGAATGACCTTGTGTGTTGTAATGATTCTACATTCTGCTATCAGCAATTCTCTTCCATTAACAACAGTACAAAGCATCTGATCCTCCTGAAGTGATTTGTGTGTATAACACCACAACCCTTAACTAACCTTCTGTTTCTTGGAGTGGGGAGTTCTATTATCGATGTAACACCTCTGTATTTCCTATTTTAAAACAGATCAAAAGTATTGACCCGTTGATCGTTATGGTACACAATGTGTTAGAAAACACCCCTCCAGGTTTTGGGTCCAGTTGGAATGTAAGGATGGTGTGCATACAAAGAGTGAGACCATTCCACTGCTTCTCCTAATAGAATGTGTGTAATGCACTCCTCACCTGCCCGTGTTTGCTGTGATGAGTGGCCATGTTAGAAGAGAGACCCACCTGTGACTGTAGTGCATAGCTTGGCCTGCTGGGTACTGTAGTCCATCATGGTGATGCTGTGTCAGTGTGTGCTGACTGACTGATGTGGACTCTGTCTCTGCTCTCTGTGAGAGGGAGTCCCATTGCATGCTGTTGAACCCTGGATTGCACTTTGTTTCACAGCCGTTCTTTTCCTTTTGTTTGTCTAGTAAGCACTAAAGAGACGACCCAAGGGTGCTCTTTGAGACACGTCAATACTGATTATCATTTAACAGAATCAGAGCTATAAGGTCAGATACATAACGTGTGCTTTGGTTATAATTGTAAACACACCTACATCTCTATGCTCTTTGAAATGGATCAGCAGAAATCATTAGCTCTGTTTGGGCATTAAGTCAATTGAAA
The DNA here is from genome assembly GCF_002910315.2 of Salvelinus sp. IW2-2015. NCBI lineage: Eukaryota > Metazoa > Chordata > Actinopteri > Salmoniformes > Salmonidae > Salvelinus > Salvelinus sp. IW2-2015. The sequence goes on from NC_036850.1 coordinate 20,114,809, forward strand.
TCTCTTAGCGAAAGACACTGAACTATATCTTATATTTATATCAATTCTCACCGGGCCAGTTCACTGATGTCTCTGAGATATGTCTTTGGCCAAGTCTGATTTATCACTGTAACAGAGAGGATCTGAAGGAGGTGCCATATTTCCTGCTAGTTCCTCCCTTTCTCTTGGTTCATAAAGAGGACACGGTCGTTAACTAAACTCACTGACACACTGCCAGGAAAGAGCAGCTTTGTGGTTCTCCGTTGTGGCCTCTCTTAAATGCACAGATGCTGGTTTTGACCATAAATATATTTGCACAGCTTTTAAAGCAGTCATATTGCATTGGCTTGTGCATACTACTACCCAAGTCTTTTTTTGTTGAATCATTTTTGCATAACTGTTCTACATTGTGATTTCTGCAATCCCAATGTCCTTAGCAAGGTCTCATGCTGTTGCTTGATAATTGCTGTAATGTTGTTGTTCAGTGTTATCTATTGAATGTTGGTTTTAATATTTAGGGTAGTTGAACTTTTTTTTGCAACTATTACTGGGAGAAGTAAGGTTGTATTTGTGCCTTTGGGGCATTGCAGGTTACAGGGCGTGAAACTCTGAAAGACAGACCATCGAGACCTGTTAAGATAGCAGAGAGCGATGTTGATGTAAGTATACCGTCCCCCACCCCCCCTAACCAAACCTTGTCTGATAAACACCCAGTTTATCCATCTCTCTCCTTTTCTTCAACGTCTATCGTTTTTCACATCTTACAACCCACTACAGAGACAGTGAACTGAGGATTTGAGAAGTTGGTATTCTGTAGTTGTGGTAAACAGAGGGTGTGTAGGGAGGGAGGGAACGGAGCAGAGCGAAGATGCAGCACTGTGGGGACARACAGCTTCACTGTTAAAGCCTGAGAGTATCGCCGAGGGCTTTTATTTCCAGCTCTCAATTTAAAAGGAAAAATACAATTAATGGGATTTTAGATGTAAAGCTCTTACATTTTTCAGTTTGATTTCTGTCATCCGGCCTTTTTAATTCTTTGTTTGCTCAGAATGGAGGTAAATAAGCTGGATGTCTTGGCTTTTCATCATTAGCATTGTTCCAGTTTAACAATTTATAAGAATTTGTGAATTTGTTTGAACAATGAATATTTCATGCAATTAAAACAACAATATACGTCTGTGAAATAAAAAACAGCTTAATTATTAATTGAACAGAATGATAAATAGAACTCAAGAATAAACACTCAGTGTGTGAGAAAGATGGTAARCTAGRCAGTCTTATTTTGTTTTCAGAAACATATAACCCATTTCTGCGGGGAAACAAATATGCCAGTCTCAATAAGCACTGTTCTCTTGAAAAGTCCATTTCAAAATATGGATTTTTGATTATGATTACTTATAATGGGCATTACCATTCYCCACAAGCAGACAGTATAAAGCTTTATTTCTTTATTTTCACACAGAGAAGATGAAAAGAGGTCCTCAGGGCATTTCAAAGAGATGGGTCTTATTGACATATTTCCAGACAGAGCAGACTACAGTAGACTATCAATTCATTCTGCTGGGCACTGTGGTTTGAATGRTGTTTACCAGAAGCTGCTGGGCAGAGGGCCCCTGTTCTAGTCATAGACCTAGTCTTAGACCTTATCAATCTCTGTTCTCTGGGCTGCCTGCTGCTGTTCCCTGTGCAGGTCAAGTTAAGTCGACTGTGTGAACAAGACAAGATCCTTCAGGAGCTGGAAACAACGATACGCACGCTCAAGGAAGACAAGGTATTGGGTTTTCTGTGTTTGTTTGTGTGTGTGTGCCTGGGTATGTATACGTGTGTATTAGCTTCCCCGTATGGTCTYGTCGTGAATACCYCMYGCCCTYGTGGTGTCCTGTCCTACAGGACAAGTTGGAGTCCGTGCTGGACGTGTCCCACCAGCAGATGGAGCAGTACCGGGACCAGCCGGCCCACCAGGAGAAGATATCCTACCAGCAGAGACTACTGCAGGAGGACGTGGTGCACATCAGAGCTGAGATCTCCCAGGTGTCCACGGTAAGACCTGCTCTGTCTGACCTAACACAGCCTAGCTCACTGGTTTGACTGACCACAGTCAGCCCCATTGACTGACCACACAACCTCCCTCTCTGTCTTTCTCACTCTCTTACTCTCTCTCTCTCGCTCTCTCTCTATTACTCTCTCTTTCTCTATGTCTCTCTTGCTCCATGCAGGAGATGGAGAATGCGTGGAACGAGTACAGCAGCCTGGAGAGAGATGTAGACTGGTTGAGGACAGCTCTGGAGGGCCAGATGAACCGCAGTGGTCTCTCTCAGGTCAGGATCGCACCACAACCACACCACTGCAAACACATACTCTCATACATATTCCCAGAGGGATGGGAGCAACGTCTGTAGTGTTTGTGTTCATGGTTGTGTGTGTGTTTGTCTATGAGCAGAAGGAGAAGTCCCAGATCAAGAGGGAGTTGTGGAGGGTTGAAGACGTAATAGCAGGCCTCAGCTCCAGCAAAGCCAACTACCTAATCACCATCTCCTCTGTGACCAACCCAGGTGAGAGGAGTGCTGTGGCTCTGCCTCCGCTTGCCTCTACTAACACACACTGGAGGTCAGGACGAGGTAGAGAGAGAAATGGACGTTACTTGTCATGTGCTTATATATTTACAGGGGACAAAATGGATGAGTTGATTATGGTCTGTATGTGTATTCGGCTTTTGTGGTTGGAGTGTTATCTTGTGTAATTTGAATGCGTATGTTGTGTGTGTTGGGGGGGTGTTTTACGTGTGTGTGTTTTTGTGCCTCCAGAGAGAAAACTTGTGCCTTCTGTGTCGCCGTCGTCAATGCCTTCTCTGTCTGCCAGTCCCTCCCTGGGAGAGATGAGACTGGCCCAGCAGCACAGCCCCCACCTCAGCCCCACAACCCCCACCTCCACCCAGCACACCACCGCAGCTCTCCCCATGTCTGTGCCAAAATGGGTGAGTGGCCCCCGCTCCCCTCCCACTCAGAGGACATAGTGTTGAATGTTATCCTATCTGATAGTAAATGGGATTGAATATGATGGTAAAGGCTATGCTGGTTGGTTGTTTTCTCTGCAGGCAGATGAGGGCGCCCCTCCCCGACCACCACTACCTCAGCTATACAGTCCTGAGGACCACGCCCCGGCCGTGCCTCCGCCGCCCAGGGAAACCAGCGTCATCAGACACACGTCTGTACGAGGCCTCAAACGACAGTCTGACGAACGCAAGCGGGACAGGGAGATCGGCCAATACASCAACGRMGACAAYAAGGTGTGTGTTTGGAGAGAGCTATGGAGCCGTGTGTCTGTGTGTCTGTGTGGTACTGATATCKGTCTCTGTGGGTGTCAGGTGGAGCTGCGCACCTTCCTGAGTGAACCTGAGCTTCTGGGAGTGGGAGGGTCTGGTCACATGAGGATGGGGGCCTTGGGGCATGATGGTGGCTACCAGACCCTGCCAAGCAGAGGTAAGTAGCTCTAGGTCCAACACATGTAATGCACCTTGATGTAAAGTGGAATAACATGTTTGTTTCTTTGAAGAATGTCTTCCTCTTCAGAATAAGCAAACAGCTTGGAAGGCTAAACAGCTAGTTTTTTTTATAGTGTTCACACCAGCAGCAAATATGTGCATTGTAATGTACCCACTGAACATGCTTTGGCTCTTGTGCTCACTTGGGAGTCGTGTTTTCATATTTGCTGTCTTTCTCCCAGGGCCGGCTGGCTCCTCATCCAGGCTAAATCAGTCCACAAACATCTCCTCATATGTTACCCTCAGAAGAGGAGCCTCAGCCGCCTCAGGCCTGAAGGTAAGATTCCAACTATTTCTGACTGACTAGGAGTCAAGAGACAAGGTGGAGAGGCAGCACACATATTGTTCATAAATCCTGTCATGGCTTTTACTTTTGTGGAGCTGAGACAAGCTGACTTGATTAGATGCAGCATCTAGTACAAAACGCTGAGTACATGGGAAAAACTAGGTCATTTTCCATGAAGAAAACTTTTTGAATTATTTCAGCTGGCCAACAGTGTTGTTATAATAGAAGATTCAATTGCTATTATTGAGAAATGTAGGCTAGTGTAGTAGTATAAGTAGATACTGTATTACAGAAGTGGGATAATAGCCACTAGTGGTATAGTAACAGTATAATTATTGACTTGTTGTAGTAGTAGTATGGTGTTGCTGAAGCAAGGAACACAAATAGTGATTTTCATTCATAGAATGTGCTCCCCTACTTCTATAATTTGACATTTCTGAAAGTTCCACGGCAGTTAATTCAACAGTGTGAAGTTAGCTTAATTAAGGTAGGTGATGCGGTTACTAAAACAGCTGTAGCTTTTGATTGGTATAAGCTATTCCTGTTCTGATTTGAATAGCCCAGAAGTAGACTAAGATTTCGTACGCTCTAAATTGTTGTCCAAGTGGTTGGGAAAGTGGTCAAAACAGCAGTTGTTTCAAAACATTGAGAGAAAAAGCAGTTGATGCAGTTACTAAAGCAGCTGTATCGTTTGATTGGTCGAATATATTTCTGTTCTGGTTTCAGATTTAAATAGCAGAGACGCAGACTAAGATTTCCTTCTCTAAGTTTTTGTCTAAATAGTTTGGAAAGTCACATTGTTTACAGTGAATAGAATGTTGGAAGTCTGGTAGTTTTTAACAATGAGACCTTTAGAATGTTGAAGAAATCCCATTAAAGTGGATGACTTTTTGGGGGGAAGGACAAAAAACTTAATAGTTTAAAAAGTATACATTTTATCAAAAAGCTGTATACAAGAACACTATTCCAGACCGGTATGCATGTTTTAAATTTTGAATGGGGTTTCTAGCTTAATCTCGGCCTGTACGTTTGAATGGTGCATGAAACATTGTGTTCCAAAGAAAAAAGAAAAGAAGTCATTATTTAAAGTGTGACTTCTGAGCAAGTCACATTAAAGAGCAACTRCCCCTAAAAAAACAACTTTTCATTTAGAAAGAAGCCTATGTGGCCTAAATGTGAGTCAGAAGCATTTAGTCTACTGTAAAAATGTATTACAAAATGTAAATGGAATACTTTTGGTCATAAAGTGAGTCTCGCTCAAAACTGAGTTTTGCACCTGAGTATGTCACAAAGTAAATGAAGGTTGGTTTTATTTAAGTCCTGTCCACATGCCCACAGCTGGCAGCACACAAGTAATAATCAGTTCGGAGTGCAGCTGCACACGACCCGATCGTAATGCCCTTGGTAAATGTGGTTTGACTTTGCAGATCGCTATGGGACAGTGTGTAAAAATTCCAATAGCTCAATGACTTAAAAATCTCAAAACACTATAAATTGTAGAAAGTCATATACAACTATTAAAAGCTAACATAAAAATATTGTCTCATTTACGTTGTAGTTTATTGACGGTACCTAACTAGATGGGAGATGGGCTATCCAAAGTCAAACCAACTTTGCCACAGTCGCACACCAGCCAGATAAATCTAATTGGTGAAAGAATTTGGCTAACTCTTCCCACCTGCGAACACACACACACACAAAACACCCACATCAAACTACACCCTGAAATCAACTCACGTTTGAATTCAGTCATGGCCGCTAGCATTTCTTAATGAACCAAATCTAAAACGAGGCCAAATCAGGAATTTCTGCCGCCTTTTAAATAACCTATCATCTACAACTTGAAGGGGTGCAAGACAGCCTATGCAATACTAATGAATGACTGGTTTAAAGACTTGCTACGGAACTTTGGCGACTACTAAGTATTTTTAAACCTCCCGCTTTGGGCTGGATGTGTCAATATGTAGATCATAAATGCATAATATGAGCAGAATTACTGTCTTAGTTCAATTAGCCACGAAATCMCGAGTTTGAAAGCAAAACAAATTCTGGAAGCTGTGCTGCGACATTTTACCTGCATTGTTCCCCACATACACATATCTACATGACCAAAAGTATGTGGACAATCGTCAAACATCTCATTCCAAAATCATGGGCATTAATATGGAGTTCGTCCCGTCTTTGCTGCTGTAACAGCCACAAAACTTCTGGGAAGACTTTCCACTAGATGTTGGAACATTGCTGCGTGGACTTGCTTCCATTCAGCCACAAGAACATTAGTGAGGTCGGCCACTGATGTTGGGCAGTGTTCGATGGGGTTGAGATCAGGGGTCTGTACAGGCCAGTCAAGTTCTTCCACACCGATCTCAACAAACCATTTCTGTATGACCTCGTTTGTGCACGGGGGCATTGTCATGCTGAAACAGGAAAGGGCCTTCCCCAAACGGTTGCCTCAAAGTTGGAAGCACAGAATTGTCTAGAATTTCATTGTATGCTGTCGCATTAAGATTTCCCTAAACTGGAACTAAGGGGCCTAGCCAGAACCATGAAAAACAGCCCCAGACCATTATTTCTCCTCCACCAAACTTTACAGTTGGCACTATGCATTCGGGCAGGTGGCATTCTCCTGGCAACCCAGATTCGTCCGTCGGTCTGCCAGATGGTGAAGCGTGATTCATCACTTCAGAAAACGCGTTTTTACACTGCTCCAGAGTCCAATGGCGACGAGCTTTACACCACTCCAGCCGACACTTGGTATTGCACATGGTGATCTTAGGCTTGTGTGCAGCTGCTCGTCCATGGAAACCGATTTCATGAAGCTCCCGACAAACAGTTCTTGTGCTGATGTTGCTTCCAGAGGCAGTTTGGAACTCAAAAGTGAGTGTTGGAACCGAGGACAGCACTCGGCGGTCCTGTTCTGTGAGCTTGTGTTGTCAACCACTTTGCGGCTGAGACGTTGTTGCTCCTAGATGTTTACATTTCACATTAAGATCACTTACAGTTGACCGGGGCAGCTCTAGCAGGTCAGAACTTTGACGAACTGACTTGTTGGAAAGGTGGCATCCTATGACGGTCTCATGTTGAAAGTCACTGAGCTCTTCAGTAAGGCCATTCTACTGCCAATGTTTGTCTATGGAGATTGCATGGCTGGGTGCTCGATTTTATACACCTGTCAGCAATGGGTGTGGCTGAAATAACCGAATCCACTAATTTGAAGGGATTCGGTTATTTATAAAATGTCCACATACTTTTGTATATATAGTGTATGTGACGTAGTAAGCAATTTTCGGGGACCACTTTTGACTTGTGAGTGCAACTTTTAGATCTACTGGCTAAAAAGTGTACACAAGTACAGGAGAACCTCTTTAATGTTGCATCATGGACCGAGAACTCAGTGTCAGGGAGTGCAGGCCGAGATTTAGCTAGAAACCCAATTCAAAATTTAAAACATGCATACCGGTCTGGAATAGTGTTCTTGTATACAGCTTTTTGATCAAATGTATACTTTTAAACTATTAAGCTTTTTGTCCTCCCCCCACAAAATCATCCACTTTAATGGGATTTCTTCAACATTCTAAAGCTCTCATTGTTAAAAACTCCCAGACTTTTTTGCATCTTGATCTAATGTAAAATGATGGTGGCACCTAAACTCTCTCCCTTCAGCCTTCTCTAACCCATTCCTCGTCTTTCGTTTAATCTGCTCTCTTTCTCCCTGTCTGTCTCCCCTTCTTCCTTTGCAATCCTCTCCCCTGCTCCCTCCCTCCCGCTCTCTCTTGCTGGTGTTGTGGGCTGTTTTAATTTATTCCCTCCTCTCAGGAGAGACCAAAGAGTGCCTTGGAGCGTCTGTACTCTGGGGATGTGCTGCAGCAGCAGAGCAGGGGGAGGATGAGTGCTGAGGAGCAGCAGCAGAGCAGGGGGAGGATGAGTGCTGAGGAGCAGCTGCAGAGGCTGAAGAGGCACCAGAAAGCTCTGGTCCGCCAGCGCAAGAGGACCCTGAGTCAAGGAGAACGCCAGGCCTCCTCATCATCACAGCAACGCCCCCTTTCCGCAGACCTGGGCTCAGTACGTTAGAGCTACGCCTCACACGCCTAAAGCATGACCATTAGAGCTACAGCTACAATGCATGCAGAAGTAACAATGTATATTAGTAACAATACATTTCAGTTGCATAGGATTTTCATTGTGCCGTTGATGTGAGTTTGAGTGTGTGAGTTGGTGTGAACTAGCTGGTGCAGCAGGTAAGACTAATAATCACATGAAGATTCTCACAAGCTAACCAATAAAAGCACTTTGACACAGTTAAAGATGGGCCGACATATAAGAATGCCGTTTCCATATCTCCAGGCTTTAGTAGAGTTCAGGAAGTGAGGTTAATCATTACCATGATCAGTGATCATAGCAGAGTCTACTTTCATTAGAACAGACTGTAGTCTAAAAGTACATTATGTGAATATCTCTCAATCCTTTCAATCATTTTTTTTGCAATGGAGTCAAGGACATTTGAAATCAGGGGCCCCACCTATTCTGTCCTTTCTGTATTGCATATTCATAGTCCTTCACTCCTAGGTAGAAACACCAGTAGTTCCACCTGCATGTCACACCACAGCATCTCTCACCTCTCACCTCATTACAGCAGTCAATTCTCACACCCA
>NC_036850.1:20123852-20125021 GCF_002910315.2 Salvelinus sp. IW2-2015
TTAGTCTTTGTATATGAGTAAAAGCTTCTAAGGAGTGACTTTAGCAATGTGAATGCAGTTCTGATTGTGGTGACTTGTAGATCTTACCACCACTTATCTCTCCTTGTTAACTGACTCTACATACAGCAATGCCTAATGTAAAGTACWTGYATCCGTGTGCCACTACCTTTATCCATTGTGCCAATCATTTACAGTCGTATCAGAACTCAAGTCAGCATATTATTTCTCTGTTTATCTGCAAATGGAGGATCATCTACTAAGCTCCCTCCCTCTTCTCCACATATTTAATGTAGAGGTTTGCAAATAAGAAATAAACACACATTTTCATAATAAATGCATGCTTGCCATGTGTTTTTTCTTCATTGCATGTGTATTAAATATGTATTTGTGGTATTTACTGCAGTGGGCATTTTTGTTGTTGTCTAGTAAGCACAATGATGCCTGGGACCAATATATGTACATGTAAATGAATGTAGCTAGATGGATCCCTCTCTTCTCCTCATCTTCTCCCTAATCACTGACTGCACAAGTAGAGTGATGCATGCTGTGGTCTGAGAGCTTGGGACTTCACATACTGCACGTGCATGTGCACCACACCCCCATCAACATTCCTGTACACGCTGGTGCTTTTGCCTGTGGAGAATACTGTTGCATTTGTTATGTTGTATGCCATTGTATGTATGTTTGAATGGAAAACACACACAGAAATATCACCTTTTTTTTATTTGAAAAAGGGAAAATGCACATTATACAGTATAGCTACAGAGAAGAACACATCAACGTCTGTAGAGTCTCACACTGGATGTTAACATGAAATTGTAGCAACAAATCCTGAGTCAACAGTTGGAAAGGGGACTAATAATGTGGTTGTTTTGGTGTATCACTGTTGTGTCTGTGAAGCCGCAGTATGGTTGTATTGATGTGTAACTGTTGTGTCTGTGAAGCCGCAGTATGGTTGTATTGATGTGTAACTGTTGTGTCTGTGAAGCAGCAGTATGGTTGTGTTGTTGTGTCTGTGAAGCAGCAGTATGGTTGTATTGGTGTGTAACTGTTGTGTGTGAAGCAGCAGTATGGTTGTGTTGGTGTGTAACGGTTGTGTCTGTGAAGCAGCAGTATGGTTCTATTGATGTGTAACTGTTGTGTCTGTGAAGCAGTCGTATGGTTGTTTC